>NC_062217.1:98412406-98621979 GCF_902686445.1 Sciurus carolinensis
AACAATTGGAAACTGCTGCTATGAATATTTTCCAAGTTAGGCAAATTCAATAACACAAAATTTTTGAGTCAGTCATATTTGGGAAAATTGTATAAATTCCAGCAATATTCACTGCTTTTCTCCTCATTGAATCAGCCCATCTGCATTGGCAAGTGCAGAGCTAGGCACTCAGCCCACCTCATCTCGTTTACTCTCACAGGAGCCTGTGCTGCAAAAGCTATCATTCCCATTTTAGAGATAAGGAAACTCACAAGAAGTCTAGGTGACTTTCCTTGGTCTCAATAATAAATGTTAGAGCTGAGAATAATATTCCAACCTGGAATAACAAAAAGTAATCCAAGTTGTCTCCCTGGCAGTACAATCCTTGTTAGAAGGCTCAGTTGTCCCACAATATTTATTCAAGGTTGTTTGCTCGACATTGTTCTTTTTTTTTTTTTTCTTTTTTATGGCTCAGAGTAATTTCTTTCTTTTTTTTAATTATTGTATACAAATGGGATACATGTTGTTTCTCTATTTGTACAGGGAGTCAAGGCATACCATTGGTGAAATCATAAATTTACATAGGGCAATGATGTTTGATTCATTATTTTTTTCCCTTCCCCCCCATCCCTCCAACCCCTCTTTTCCCTCTATACAGTCCTTCTTTCCTTCATTCTTACCACCCTCCTTATCCCTAACCCTAAACCTAACCCTAACCCTAATGCTAATCCCTCCCAACCCCATTATATGTCATCCGCTTATCAGCGAGATCATTCATCCTTTAGTTTTTTGAGATTGGCTTATCTCACTTAGCATGATATTCTCCAATTTCATCCATTTGCCTGTAAAGCCATAATTTTATCATTCTTCATTGCAGAGTAATATTCCATTGTATATATATGCCACAGTTTCTTTATCCATTCATCAACTGAAGGGCATCTAGGTTGGTTCCACAATCTGGCTATGGTGAATTGAGCAGCAATGAACATTGATGTGGCTGTATCTCTGTAGTATGCTGATTTTAAGTCCTTTGGGTATAGGCCAAGGAGTGGGATAACTGGGTCAAATGGTGGTTCCATTCCAAGCTGTCTGAGGAATCTCCATACTGCTTTCCAGAGTGGCCGCACTAATTTGCAACCCCACCAGCAATGTATGAGTGTACCTTTTTCACCACATCCTTGCCAACACCTATTGTTGCTTGTGTTCTTGATAATCGCCATTCTAATTGGGGTGAGATGAAATCTTAGGGTAGTTTTGATTTGCATTTCTCTTATTACTAAAGATGTTGAACATTTTTTCATGTATCTGTTGATTGCTTGTTGATCTTCTTCTGTGAAGTGTCTGTCCATTTCCTTAGCCCATTTGTTGATTGGATTATTTGTATTCTTAGAGCAGGCCATATAGCCCATCTGGTAGAGTGCCTGCCTTGCACCCTCAAGGCCAGGGTTCAAGTCCCAAGCACTGTGGGATTTTCGAAATTACAGACATTGTTTTTTTTTTAAGGACAATTTGTTAGTGTAAGCTAGTTGCTGGACCTTAACAAAGACATCATTATATGAAAATCAAGGAAAAATTTGTGCAAAAATAGACTGGAATGAGATTAATTATGTCTTTACTGTCCACAACATACTTGGGGAAGTTATATCTTTATTTCCTGAAAGGGATGCCTGAATTCAAACACAGACTTGACAAGAGCAAATACACACATGTCATCAGTATAGACTCCATCACATGAGCAAAGATCTGGGAGTGGGACTGATACTAACTAAGGATTGGACTATTGTGAGGACTAAATGAGATCACATGTAAATTATTACCACCATGGAATCAGGCAAGTGTCCAAGAATTTCTAACAATTATTAGCATAATCTGACTGAATTAATTTCCTAATAATTATCATATTTATACAGACTTCACAAAGTTCCTTAGTCCTTTCAAAAATGTAATTAATTGTGTGTCTTCAATGTCCCTGGTAACATAAAAAAATGATGTTTTTTCCATGTGTACAAGTTAGAAACAGCCAGCCTGTGTTAGAAACTGTTAGTTAGAAACTGCCCTGCCACACATCAAACCTGTGAAGACTGGCTTTTAATTTGGAGCATTGACTTCTAATGGTGAGAGCTTTCTATATTCTGATTCCTTTGCCTCTGAGATCAGTGTTTTTATTTAAAAGAAGCTACTGCAGATTTTAACATTGCAAGCAAAATTGGTCTGTCTGTAGCTATTTTTTCCCAGAAATGTCCTTTCTGGTAATAGTTCATTATTTAAGGTTCTTACAGATCTTTCCTGGCTTAATCCTGCAGCCCAGTGAGTGTAAGGGAACGACTCCACTCAACAAAACCCATCCGTTGCATTGGGGTTAGAGCATTCTTTGTAGATAGCAAGTCTGATTATGAAATTCTTTTTGCTTAAAATTCTCAAAGTTGTTTGATTGATAGCATAAAGTCAAAATTCCCCTTTTCCCCTACAGGGCCTGACTCCTAAAATCAAAAGCCTGTTGTCACACTCTGCAAACACACTCAGGTATACAAGAAGCAGCTTCCCACCTCCTTTTTTTTCTCCTTGTGCTGTTTCTTCTACCCTGTCTTCCTCTTTTTCTTTCTCTCATTTTGTTCATTGATGAATTCAAATCGTCTTTAAGGCTCACTCAAATGTGGCATCGCTGAGGTCCTCTTCTTATCCTTATCCCCACATAATAGGCTAAGTTTTGTCTTTTCTGCATGCTTTGGGATAGACCCATAATATCTTGTGTCTATTTTATGCTAGCTCTAATCTCTTAGTTTTATTTATTGAACAAACTTATATGATACCCTTTCTGTGTCAGGGACTATTCCAAGCACTTAACATACATTGCCTCATTTAATCTTCAGGACAATCTTACAAGGTGGATATTATATTTTTATTCTTATTTATTTTACCAAGAGATTAAATAACACAGCTAGGAAGTGAAAGATAGAGCCAGGATTTATATTCAGCAGTGAGATTGCTAAAATCAATTTCTATGTTACATTCTTAACCACTATGCTAACCATCACTATTGACTTTTCCAAAGTCACCCTTAGTTTTATAAGGACTCCTTCTGGTTTCTATTTTGGTTTGTGTTTCTTCTATCAAGTTCAGACTTGGTATACATAAATGTTGAATAAATATAAGTACTTGAATAAATCAATAATTCAGTGCCATTGCTAAATCATTCTCCTGAGTTTTATACCTTTCAGGTAATTGTCTCCCTTGAATGCAAGCTCAGAATTTATTTCCTGGGGTTCTGGGTATCAGAGCAACTCTTCTCAAATTCCCTGCTCCCCCAGACTCTTCTAATCTAACTGCAAAGTCTTCACCACCTTTCTCAGGGCACTGAAAACAAAGAAATTCCTTTATCTCCCTTGTCCTGGGCAGAAAGAAGACTATAATTTTGAAGTAAAACAAGCCAAAATGCTAGCTCTGCCAAGTGCAGAAAGTGGTGGTACTATCATGGCCAACTGGAGTCCAGGAGTTGCCTAAATAATCATGGTTTTCTAGGGTTTGGCTCTTTACTTAAAAAGTCTTTTACTTAGAATCTCACTCTTTTTCACTTTATTAATCCCCCAAAATATATTCAAGCTGAGTAAACTTAACATAGGACAGAGGGAACATGGTGAGAGGTAAGAACATAGGCTTTATTGTCGGACTTAGAACCTTGCCATTTCCTACTTGGGTGACCTTGGGAATCTTAGTTTTCTCTAAAATCATAGGTAAAACATCTTGCTCTTAAGCTATTTGCTAATTTTTAATAAAATATTGTATTTCTGCCTTACTTCTTCCTAGCATATGGTAAACTTCCAAAGGAAAATGGTATGTTATAACAGCTAGAAATGTCACAAAGTCAAAAAATCATGTCAGCATGACAAAGACATACTACCCACCTGGTCAAGCTCTATGGAAACCTTAGTACCAGTCAGTAGCAGTTTGATGGATACCATAGAAATCAGATAAGGCACAGGTAATTCAACCAGCATGAACAGGGGCATCAGGAATATTTTCTTCATATTTATTCCACCATTTATTAAATACATAGTAATTATGCAACTATTTTAGGCCAATCACTGCTGGGTGCTAAGCACATACTGGTTAAAAAAAACAATATGGTACCTGTCCTTGATTTATTTACAAACCTATATAAGCTACAGATGATAAGTAAACAAGCAACTCCATATATAAAAGTAGCTTTTGACAAATGTTAGAAATAAATTTAATGGCATGCATTGGTGGAGAATAATTGGGTAGATGTTAAGGTAGTTTCTTAGCTTGCTTTCCCAGAAATATCTTGAGATGAGATTGTCAATGAGAAGATGTTCTCAGGAAAAGGTGGAAGGGGAGTTAGGAGCCAGGAAGGAAAAAAGAGCAAATAAGAATGCAAAATCAAGCAAAGACCCCCAATGAGTGATTTTGCTCAATCTCCAGGGAAACTGAGAAAAGTATAGTTTAGCTTCAGAATCGGATCCATCGTAAAGCAGGGGAGCTGGAGAATTTATAGTCCTGCTCCATCAGTTTTTGGTTGAGGCTGCCCTCCAGGGTAGAAGGGAATACAAAACCATAGGCACTCTCAGCTCTCTGTGTACTGTCAAAGGCATCCTAGCATCCTGAAAGTCATCTAACAACAAAGAGACACAGGTGCTGGCAGTGGTGAATGAAAGCACACTGGGGGTTTATGTTCACAAAGATAAAAGGGTAACCCAAGGTGATATGGGCAGAGAAATGAAAGCATCTGCTACGGGAGTGCTGTCTGATGAGATGCCACCAAAACCAAGACCTACAAATGAGAACAGGGAAAGGAGATTTACAGAAGAAGCAACTCTCTGAGTGAAGGCATGGAGACAAACAAGTATAGTAGATTACTTTAAATGTAGTTTTTATTTTTTTTTACATTTTAAAATTTGTTTTTATTTATACATGACAGTAGAGTGTATTTTGTCATATATGAACATAGGGAAGTTATGTCCCATTCATTCTCTTTCCAATCCCCATCCCTCGTCCCTTCCCTCCCATGCCCTGTATCCAATCCTGTGAACCTTCACTCCCTCCTCCCCACCACCTATTGTGAGTCAGTATCCACATATCAGAGAGAACACTTGGTCTAATTTTGAGGGGTTTGGCTTGTTTCACTTAGTATGATAGCCTCCAGTTCCATCCATTTACTAGAAAATGCCATAATTTCTTTCTTCTTTATAAATGAGTAATATTCCATTGTGTATGCACCACATTTTTTTTATCCATTCATCTACTAAAGTACATCTAGGTTGGTTTCATAGCTTAGTTATTGTGAATCGAGCTGCTAAGGCATAGTGTGTTTAAAGAATTGGAAAGATCTATCTGTTAGTAACATAATGAATGAAAACAAGAATGTTATAGTACTAAGGAAATATACAGGGCCCCAAATTCGTAAGCCATGTAAAAGAATTCATATTTATTCTAAGTATGAGGAGTTTTCATTGGAAGGTTTCAAGTCTTGGAGTGACACTACCCAATACCATCTGTAGGAAATGAACAACCACATGGAGTGGGAATGGGGGGTAGAATGGAAACAAGTTGCATTCCTTCCTTCCCAACTATCCTCCAGGTGAGAGGGGCTAGAGCATCAAGCAATGGGAAGGAAGAATGAAGACAGAGAGGTGAGGAGAAGTAGTTATATTGTATAAGTAGAGTCAGTAGGATCTGCTGATGAATTGGGTGTGTGGGGGAGAGAATGGAAGAAGTTGAATATAACGCTTGTTTCATGAGTATGGTACTTGGGAGGATTAGGCCATTTACTGAGACTGGAATGAATAAAAATCCATAAGACAAGAAAGACAAGGATAATGCTGAAGTCATTCACTTCATGCTACCTTCCAATGCTGTGTTGAATCTGGAGTTCTTGGTGATGCCCCTGAGAAAGGAATGTACAGCTGGTCCCTGACTAACAGTGGTTTATAATGGTTCAACTTACACATTTTTGACTGTACAGTGTGCAAAGGTAAAATCCATTTGATAGAAGCCATACTATTGAATTTTGACCTTTTTCCAAGCTATCAATATGGGTATGATGCTGAGCAGGGGCAAGAGACACGTTTCCATGTCAGAGAGGTACTCAAACAACTCACTTTGCACTTTTTGAATCTCGTGTTTCATGCTTTCTTATTCCATAATATTTTCCTCTGTGTCTACCCACCTGTGTCTCTTATTTCTGGTACATTAAGTGCATTGTATATATACTATATTTTCAGTTTGTGAAAGGTTTATTTGGACATAACCCCATTGCAAGATAAGGAGCATCTATAATTGAATTGGTTCAGGGAAAGTCAGTGACTTTAAAATTTGAGAGAGCCCCTTTTGATGTATAATCATATCTGGCTCTTAAATGAGGCTAACAAAACCATCCAAATACTCTATGTGAGGTGTTAACAGATTCGTGTTAGACATCATCATGAAGAAATCCTTTCTGAAACATCTTTCCCTTTTCTCCCAGCCATGGATCATATTCCAGTTTCCTCTTTTTGTGCAGTGTTATTTGCTTCTCTATTTAAAGTTAAGCATTGATTCAGAGAGCCCTTTCATTGAAGCTGTTTTACACAACTCTTTTCTTCAGGTATTTGATATTATAATCATCTTATATGGAAATAGAAAGAGCAGTCCCTGTAAAAATAAGATGAGGCAATATTAGGCATAGTGAACTTCAAAGTTGGCAGTTAAATTCTAGAATCATTGCTGGGGTGGACTGCAATTCTGCCAATGGAAACTTGTTGATGTAAATATTTGAGTGAGAAGAGCAACTGAGAATGCAGTTAAAAAAATCATCACCTTTGCCTAAAATGTTTCCCCTTTTCAAATCACTTGGGTCAAAGAATAGAAGCATAGTATAACCATAGTTATGGTAACTTGACTACTAACCTGCTTAACCTTGAGCCAGTCACAGCATCGTTCTGAAGAGTAGTATGGTCCTTTGTAAGTAAAGAGTATGAGATACAGTCAAATGACAAATAGGTTCAACCACAAGGGCCACTGATGCACATTTTCCAGTGAGTAATGAAAACACTATGTTGAGAAGGACTCAGAGTATTCCTGGGTTTGTCTTGCATGGATAGCAGAAGGGCACATGGGAACTAGAATATTTTGCAGTTCAAGTCCTATATCCAGTTGGTTTCCTTTTATCATAAACTACATCTTGTGCATTTAGCAGGTAATGAGTAAAACCACTAGCTTAAGTTAGAGGCACATTAACTTGCAGTAATCCACAGTACTTACTTTATCAACAGCTGCATGTTGTCCCCTGGGGAAGATCTTGCCTCCCCATTTTATCCCAAAATTAAAAATAGAATCTCGATCTTAGGTTTCTAAAATAGGGACTTTTTGTCATAATTTATTGGCACACTTGAATCCCAGAATGTTTCAAATAAACTTTCTAAAAAATAAAACAAACAAAATATAGTAAGGAGTAGTTGCTTAAAGCAATAGAATCCATCCTAGATCAAAAGGTGATCCACACAGTCTCAGTGGATTGAAGGTAAATTCAGATCTCTCAAAACGAAATCCCTACCACCTTCTTCATTAAAATTGCAGATAATCCCACTCTGTCTTTTTAAATGGTCCCTCAGCTTTAAATTGGACACTCGTTCTTAGTTCAGAGAAGAAACAATCAAGTAGTTCCACTTCAAAGTTTCGCTCACAGAGGATTTTTCCCCTTCTCAGGAACTCTGCCAAATGTTCAGTCCTCAGGATGTTTTTCCCTTGGACAGAATAGAAAAACAGTTGTTTCCTTATTTTTGTTTTGTTTTGTCAGCTGATACACAGAATGACAGTCCAGACAAGTTCTAAGGGCTAAGACTAAACTCTGGAAAGACAAAAGCATCATTCATTTATGCGTCTGTCTTCCCAAGCCCACTGGACAGCACTGGAGAGGAAGAACTGCTTTCTTCGTTGCCATACCCATCAAGCTCAAATCAGACCTGCTATGTATTAGGAGCACAATATGTGTTTTTTGAAATAACAACAGTTCTTACATCAAAACCAGTAGTAAGTGAGGGTTGGGGGAGGGGTGAAAAAACTGAAAGATCAGAGGTGTGGTTAAGTGGTGTAGAATTTTGAGAATGCAAATAGCCACGATAGAAGAGTGATATGTGCTTGTGACTAGCTTTTAAACCAGGCACAGTTCTGTTACTTTTGACCAAATGAACTAAACCAGTCCTCTCATAACCTGAGTCACTGTGTCTGATGATGGTTATTCAGGGATATGATGCTAATCATTTTAATGAGGCAGAAGTGGAAATGTGGTTAATGCCACAGGTTTGAGAGTCTGACATTTCAAGGTTCATATCTCAGTTTAACAGAAGGGTATGTGTATGGACATTGGTAAAATCAGAACAATATACCTTTCTCATGGAGTGATTAAATGTTACTATTTATGTTAGCCCATTACCTAAAAAAAAAGGTTTGTTATTATTAATATCATTATTAGCATCGCTATTATTTCAGTTTTTGACCTAGGTCTTAAATATCTATTGGTATTAATTTTTTTTTTTAATTGTGTTTAGGACTTTCTAAACCGAGCCAAATGAGACAATGCATTTTGAAAGCACACTGAAAATTCTATGGCATGAGGCAAATTTATGTAGGTTTCATAAATTAGGTTGAGTCTGATAGGGTGACAGCACTGCAGTCCAGGTAGAGAAGTATTTTAAGTTTCTAAATAATAAGAGATAGGTAACATAGGGGAGAAGCAATTCAGCAAGACTAGTATTTTGCATTGTTCAGGTAATTCAGAGCAGAGGTCAAAATACAGGGACACTGAAACACTTTTAAATGCACAACAAAATTGACAGTATGAGAAAAAAATAAAGATCTCAAGAGTGGCTATATAATTATTGTTTCAAGGGGATAAGAAGCTGGTTATGAATAACTTCAGGTTATGATGTATGCTCCCCCAAAACTACTTAAAATGTTAAGAGCTGATAAGTGGGTTTCCAATGAAAGAAAAAGCAGGATCATACATTATTCTGTCTCCCGTGAATATGCTATGGAGAGTCTATATTTTCTTGGATCTTACAGAATCTGTTTCAGTAATTATTTAGTCTGTCAGTGAATATTTAATGAGTACCTATTATATATTAGATAGTAACAGAGTGCCATGAGAAAAACTCAGGACTGACATTTATTCATCCCATATTTATCAACGAACCTTATTGTCTCAGATCTGCCAAAACTTATCAGGTGATTGTCAATAACTCACGAAATGGAACTTTGCCTATATATGTTCAGAGGTCAGGTAGACTAGAAAGCCTATGCCTTCTGTGTCATTGCTGCTTTGAAGCTCAAATTAAGTGACAGATGAGAAAGTAGTTTGAAAAGCCAAATTTATTTTTGCAAAATTCTATTGTTGCTATTGTTGTATAACTTTAAATAAACAAAAAACATTTGATTCTATGGTCAAACTCATTAAGGAAGCTAAGAAAGTCCATATAATACAGAGATTGGGTGAAAGGCAAGGAAAAAATTCAGAAGAGTTTATTAGTATGAAAAGCTGCCCCCAAACATCATTTACCATTTAATTATTTCTCTTGACCTTGTCTCACTGTGTTTTAGACCAGTGGTTCTCAAAACTTAATGCACATCAGAATGATAAACAGGGCACTTTAAAGCTTAGAGCACCCCCTGGGATTCTGATTCAGTAGTTCTGGGGTGGGACCTGAGAATTTGTATTTCTAATAAATTCCTGGTGATACTCATGCTGCTGGACTGGAGAATACTTGAAGAAATTAAAGTAACCCCTGTTCTTTCTGAGTTTGCAGACCAAGTGGTCTGCAAAATGAATGAATGAAAAAGTAAAGAAATAAATCTTCCCTGGAGCTCTAATGCATGCATACAAGTGGTTTTATGAGGAGATGTGAATTGAACCTGCCCAACATGGATCTCTTGTTCTTCACCTGCAGACATGTTCTTCTTCAGGTCTCTCTCTCCTCAGTTGACACGTTATCAACCCAAGTGCTCAAGTCACAAACTTAGGAAATGATCTCAGCAAACACACCTAACCTGCTTATTTGTTTATTCAGTGAGTGTTTATTTGCTTAGTACATACTATTTATCTGGCACTTTCCTAGAAGTTGGTGTATAGAACAATGACCAATAAAAAAACCTTGATGCTAAATTCTGGTATGTGAAAAACAAAACAAAACAACAAATAAACATATAACTATAAAGTAGGTAGCATATTCTGTCACCAAAATAGAAAGCATCCACAGTACCTGCACTGCCATCAACCCAATCTCTGTCATCATCTCTTACCTGGACCACCCATATGGACTCACAGTGAGTCCTCCAGTTCTGCTGTTTTCCCAATACAATCAATTATCCAAACACAGTATTTAGGTGAACTTTGAAACATTTTTCAGATTATGACATTCTCCTATCTAAAACTTCTCCATGGTTTTCCTCTGCAGTTAGTATTAAATGCAGACTCCTTCATTAACATGGTACACAAAACCTCTTCAAACTCTTTTCCTCATCTCTTTTGTATCCAGAAAGCTCCCATGACCTTTCAGTTTTTTGACGTTCTAAGTTTGCTTGAACCCTGGGGAACAGTGCCCTCTCCAGCTATCTGACTGTACTCAAATCGAGTCACCACCTGTCACCTCTGCAGAGTAGTTGTTTCTTTTCTTCTTTGGGGGTGGTGGTGGTGCTGGAGATTAAACCCAGGACCTTGTGCATACTAGACAAGTGCTCTACCACAGAGCTATTTCCCCAGCTGGAGAAGTAGTACCTGACCCTACTTCTGTAGCACACTTCACTGTCACTTCTCCATATTTTATTACTCTTTTTTATTCTTTGTTTTATTTCATTTATGGTCTTGGGCATTATCTAGCTAGCTGTGTGTTACTGGTCACTACAAAGGAAGCTGCATGAAGGCTGCGACTTGCTCAGATATGCTCATTGTTCCATCTCCAATGCCTACAGAAGTACCTGGCATATTGTAGGAGTGAGCAAAGCACCATGATTGTCCCATGTCTCTTCCAGTCAGTGTGCCATATTAACAACAGTGACCACATCTACCATCTTACATTCTGGTGTTTAACCTAGAGCTGTGCATGTGGTAGACACTTGAGAGATATCTGTTGACCGAGTCAATACCCGAAGTGCACATTGAATGTGGGGAGCCTCTGCAATAACATCCTGAAATAGATATATTTTATTTTATTTTATTTTATTTTGCAGGTAAAGACTGTAAGGGTCAAAAAATTTAATGGGCTTTCTAAGAGAGTCAAAGAACAAGGAAAAAAAGAAAAGAAAAAGGAAACAAAGACTGATTATTCCAAAGACTGAGGGAGGGAAGATTTAAGATTAAATATCAGATGAAGCAGATGTTGAGGAGGAGTTGAACACTGACAAATGGATTTGGCCTAAAGATGGATTTTGATGACTTTGAAGAGAGTAGTGTCAACAGGAGGGGAGCTAAGGAGGAAAGCCTTAATGAGAAAATACAGAGGACAGGCGTAAGGGAGACTGTTAAGGAAAGCAGAAGCAGTACTCTTTCAAACTCAGATAATACAACATGGAAATGGGGGTGGAATTCAAGCATATTTGAACAAAGGTGAGGTCAGAGCTGGTGGAGAGGGAGAGTCAAGTACCAAGAATGGGTCTTGCACTGGGAGTGAGGGTGCACAGGCAGTGAGTAGATGTAGATCAGGACGAGGGCCTCCTCTCCCTCTGATGGACAGAGACACTTGCAAAGACACTGGCAGCAGACAGGGAGGTAGGAGAGCGCCTTCACCACTGACTTGGTCTCAATCAATAAGATACGATGGCAAAGTTGAGGGTCAACTTCACCTGAAGTTAAAAAGGCCTGAAAATTTCAAGAAAAGATGATCGAAAATAGTGGCTCATTTGTTGATGAATCCAGGAAAGGGTGACCATGATATCTGGTGAGCATAAAATTCCAGGGACCATTTTAGAAATAGGAAAATGGGATAATGAATGAATAGGAGCTAATCATTGGGTGAGATAAGGCATGTGTTAAAGAAGAAAGTGTTTAGGAATTTTTAAAGAAAATTCCATTTACCATTTTCTAAATTTGTAATAGTAAACAACTGATTTCCCTCTTTTTTCAGCTTAATTTCTTCTGTGAATGACAATTGCTGTCATGGTTGAAGGTTAAAAGAGGCAATGAGTGTTTAGCACTTAGCAAAGGAACTGGGTCATGGGAAATGCTCAAAAAATAATAATAAGGAAGTGTAAGTTGAGGTCCAAAGTAGGATTTTGTATTTTTAAAACTGAATACATTTTTACTTGTCAATTAAACAATAAATGTTAAAAAGCTACACATGTGAAGCACTTGAAGAAATTATCTTAAATACATAACTCTTAACCCCAATGAGATTATGGATTTTTAGTTCTGGGGTGGGGACTGGAAATATGCATTTGTAACAACCAACACTGCAGCAGATGCTTTTTTAAAAGATTTATGAGTTACATTGAGAAGAGTCTTGAAGAATGGACTGTGACTGATGGAGTATATGATATGGTTCCAGCACTAGTACAATAGCCACATATGACCTTTTAGAACAAGATTCTCAATAATGGAAATACCTGGAAACTCTGTGTGTGTGTGTGTGTGTGTGTGAGAGAGAGAGAGAGAGAGAGAGAGAGATGATTTAGATAAGTGGCACCCCCAAAAAGAGCTTATGTATGGACAATGCAGGAAAGTTCAGAGGTGAAATGATTAGAGGATGAGAGTTGTAACCCAATCAGTGGATTAATTCACTGATAAGGATTAACTGGCTGGTAACTGAAAGCAGGTAGGGTATAACTGGAAGAGATAGATCACTGGGAGCATGCATTTGGAATTTGTATTTTGCCTCTGGTGAGCAGAACTCTCTGCTTCCTAGTACCATGCCCAGAGTTGCTATTCACCACCATGCCCTTCCATCATGATGTTCTTTCTTATCTTAGGCCTAGAGGTATGGAGTTGGCTATCTGTGGATCAAGACTACTGAAACTGTGTGCCAAAATAAGCTTTTTCTCCTTTATGCTGTTCTTGTCATACCTTTTTGTCATTGCAAAAAAAAAAAAATAAAAACGGATTAAAACAGTATGTATGCATACATGCATTTCTGCATATACATATGCACCTTCACACTGTTGTGTACCCACCACTTCCAAAACATTCCATTATCACAAAAGGAAAATCTGTACTTATTAAGCAATTGCTCCCCATTTTCTCCTTTTACCATGTAACAGGCAACCATCAATCTATATTGTCTCCATATATTTATGTTTTGGCTATTTCATATAAAGGGGAAATCAAATAATCTGTGTCTTTGGCATTAGATTATTTTCACTTAACATAGTATTTTTGAGGTCTATTCATTTTGTAGCATTTTTATTATTGGATTTTCCCTTTCTATATTTGAACAGTATTCCATCCTAAGCATCTACCACAATTTGTTATCCGTTCAATGGTGGATGGGCATTTGGGCTCTTTCTACTACTTGATTATTGGCATCAGTGCTTCTATGAACATGCATTTGCAAAAATTCTTAAAGTTTCTCTATGCAGTTGCACCAACCAGATATTCTAATTAAATCCATCTGGGTTGGACCCAACTTATTTGAATATAGAGCCAGAATAGAAGATATCTGTTTAAGGTGTTGAAGAAAATATTTGAATTGTTATGTAATTTCAGTACTCTTTACCAGACAAATTCCTCTGGACAGATGAGACATTCCTCTATAGGGATCTATGCACATGCAGTATTCAGGAATGCAGGCTGGCAAGCTAGAGAAATAGCAATACTTCCAGAACAGGGTCAGAGCTAACGACTGGAGTAAGTAAATTAGTTCTGTCCTGAATCAAATGTGTCCATTGCACATGAAGTCATAAATAGCCTACTGAAATATAGTCTACTTTTCTCTTCTCAGAAATTGCTTTCTAGCAATGCCTCCAGAGAGAAGTAGAGGGTAACACATTTTATACTTGTCACTGAATAACGTTGCCAAATGAGTCAAAAATGTGCTTCAGAGACCCCACACAGTGATCTGAGAAGGGGTGTTGAGATTTTTCAAAGCTGCATGTGAATAATGTCCAAGGTACAAAGAAAAGAAATTGTTGTGGCAATTATTTTAATGAAAGGACCACTCAATATCAGGCCTATACACTATCCTACCCGTGAACAACTCATTGATGTCTGCAGAAGGTACAGATGTGTCTTTTGATGTGAGGCTTTGTACTTCTGTGACAGCTCACTTCTGAGAACTTCAAAGCACTTTTCATGGACTTTCTCAGAGTCCCTTTGTGGGGTGCATGGCAAGTGTTATTCTCATCTCACGGATGATAGGAAAGTTGAAATGCAGAAAGGTTAAGTGTGTGCTCAATACATATCTTTCACAATTCTAGATTGGGACCCAAGGTGCCTTGCTTTCTGAGAGTCCTTACAGTTGGCCTGTTGCCTCCCTGCCCTTCAATCACAAGGTTACTATATAATAGTTACTAAAAATGGATATGCCAACCATGGAAGATGGATATTTTCAATCTAGAACCATCAACTGCCTGAACTGAGTTTTTTGTCAGGGTCACCATGATATGATGTTTATTGATTTGCAATGTGGGGAAAAGTTTCACATTCATTTTATTGTTGCTAGTATTTGTTGGCAGTCACACAGTTACGTTAGCATTGTCAATACTTCATCAGGTCTTCATGGTAGTGCATACAGAATGGTTCCCTTTTCAACCCATTTTATTTCATTGTCACACAAAAGGGCATTCAAAAGAAACCCAGAGCACAAAGACTAATTAAAAGATAGTTAAAGTATAATTATTTTTGAGTACAAGTTAAATCATTTCCCCCAGGCAAACTATTAGTAATATCATTGATTGAACTCTAGTCATTAAACCATTTATTCTAGCATGCCAGTGTCAAGAAGGTCATTGTGTCTCAGTAATAGCCATTGGAATTGTTGTGTGTAATTTTAATTTATTTTATCCACTAAATTATGAAAATAATATTTGCAAATAAAAATGAACAGAAAAAAATTTAACTCATATAGAAAGATTAAGATGAAAAGTAAAACCTTCTTCCCCTGTATAATTTCTCTGAAATTTTTATGGGTTATATTATAAGGCATCATATTCTAACAATAAATGGTATATAGCTTTTAAAAATATATTTCATTTATGCTAATATTATATTTCATTTCTATTTGTGATATGGTATTCAATTGAATAACTGTATCATAATTCATCCTCTATTCATGGACATTCTTAAAGTTTTTAGGTGCATGATGACTATACCTAATAGTATGGTTTATTGCTGCATGTTCACACATGCACATAACATAGTTTGGTCAGTGCTTCCCCTTTTCCTCCCCTATTGCCCCTCTGTTCTTCTGTCTTTACCTTACAGATCTCTGTTCCATCAGACATTTAAGTTGAAGTTAGTTCTTCAAAAGCCAAAAAATGAGCTATAGTGAGCATATCAAAATAGAGAATACATTTGTAGGTAAGAAATTTCTGGAATAAAATATACTTATATTTCATATATGTATACTTTTAAAATGTGTATATTCATAACAGATCATGGTGTATGGACATAATATGCACTTATGCATGCTACACATATTTCATATATTTTAACACATTCTAGAAATATATTGCTTTTTTTTTTTCCTTAGGAGATTTGAAATACACACACTCACACATACACAGACTTTCATACCCCAGACTTAAGTATCTACTGGTATGTAGACTTCTAGGGAAGATGCTTACTGATGCTTTTGATTTTTTGATAAACCTAAGAACTAATTCTGAATCACACCTCAATTAAAATTTCTACCATTAGGATTGCAAGTGAAGAACATAAAGGTCTGTTTCTTATATATAATCCATGTGAAGATATTTTTAAAAGTCACAAAGATAATTTTTAAAAGTCACAAAGACCAGACCTATTTTTCTATAACTATCTCTGCTATTACAGTAGAGAAGTCAGTGTCATAACTTGCTTGTTCCTTCTGGAAGAACAGATGTGAAGTCAGCAATACGGTAGGTTTCAGTAGGTTTCTGCTTCATGGGACAGGCATTTATTAATGACTGGCATTTATTGGAATGATTAAGCATTCACTGGAGCACAATATTCACTTCCATTTATACAGCTGGAGGTTTCTAAGCTAAATACAAAAAGAAGTTCACTATAAATACAGGGGAAAAGTTTCATATTGCATAGAACTATCTAAGTCTGGGGAGTTTGGGGGAAGATATATATATATATATATATATATATATATATATATATATATTTAGCATTTAGCAGTTCTGGAATTTCAGTAAGAGTGTAGTTGTGTGGATGCTTTTATGTCCACCTGTAGTCTTATAGCGAATTCTTCCTCAGAAAAAATGTAAGAAAGAAGTAGCATGCTTCAGCCATTCTGAACAGTTCACTGTTCTCTTTATACTTTTAGAAAATGTATTGCTCAGGTAAGATCTCTTCTCAAAAGTCAGAAGGGATATCAAGAAATCATCACTCTGAACCTTCCTTATTAAAAAATACACAGAGAGAAGCTTTACCACACAGACCAGCTCTTGGTTATTGGGAAACTATTATGCTTGGACAGCATAATGAGGAAGCTGGCTGTGAGTTTTTTGAATATCATAAGGGGAAAAATATTTCATATAAAATATTGCACAGTCCTTAATGTAATCCATATTATTTAGATATTCAATTTTTCATTACCAAGACATAGTAACATTTTGTTACATTCTTTTAGAACTTGCTGATTTTAAGGATGATCAAATTTAAGTAAAAACATTCCTGAATATTCTAAATAAATGCCTTAAAATAATCTTATCATATTAATATAGTTAATTCAAAGAAAAACATAATGTTTGGGAGAACATTGAGGTCAAGGAAAAAGTAACTGTCACCTACGAAGAAAAGCCACCTTCTTTCATATTTTATTGTTAGAAGAACCCAAAACTGAGGTACACAAAGCAGGCTACTGCTGTTACAGTGACTGAGGCTAAGGACAGCCACCATTAGTGACTAGAACTTTGCTCAGGTTTAGGTCCTCTCAGCACAGAAACAAGTACACATTCATGTACCACAACTCATTAGGCAAGTTAACCTTGAACAAGTTACTTCATCCCTATATAGTTCAAATTCATCAACTGTAAAGTGTTTGCAATTATTATATATTAAAAATTTTTTAAAAACAGGTAAAATTCTAGTGTTTCTTGGAGTGTTATTGGTTATGTAAGTACTTTTCTAATACATGAGATGCTCAATAAATTCTAAACTATCATTGCTGTCCTTATTGATTGCACACATCTCTAAAGTGATGGTGGTTAGTTAGCACTCAGACAGTCAAACCCAAGTTCTATGCTGTGAAAATCCTCTATTAATAAGCACAGAATGAGCATAGGCAAAAACCAAGAGAAGAAGTGACATTTATAGTTACCTATTCTGTACTAAACACTTAACTTGAGACTTGATATACCTTACTTCCTTTAACATTTTCACCAATTTGACAAGATTAAAGAAAATAATGCTTGAAATACTTAATACTTGCCAAAGTTCACAAAGTTAGCAGAGTACACAGCAGTATTTGAAACTTAGTTTGGCTCCAGAGTTAGAAGGAAAGAACCTTTAGAACTGCATAAATACCAACCCACTGCTATCCCCAACACCACCATTAATGCATAATGACAGGAAATGCTACTTTCACCTTTTAATACCTCTATTTAAAATTAGTTGCTTTTTCTTTCAATTTTCTGTTATTCAAACCTACTTTTGATTGATGTATGTGTATGCATGTGTGTATGTATGCACATATGTATGTGCATATTTGTGTATGTTTATCACAAGAGGGTATATCTAGTATGATAGTATAATTGGTTTCTGAGGACAAAAACTTTTAGCAGTTTTCCTTCTGTTGATTTGACCTTATGTACAAGATGTCAGAAAGTCTAGCCCTCTGTACCTTAGTTTAAAAATATGATTTTATTTTCTAAACTGAAAAGAAAAATAATGTCTAATAGCTTGTTCAGTATTTTTAGAGAAAGGACATGATACTTATTACATTTTCACTAGTGACCACTTGTGTTCACATCATGGGAAGATACAAGAATTGGCTTTAAAATTAGTGTCTCCAAGCTTGCTATCACTCTCAACTATTTAATGGGTATATGACTGAAAGTACTTTAACCTCTTTGAGTCTTAGATTTCCAGATAAACTTGACTAAATTAGTACCTATATTATGTAATTATAAGGAGAAAATATATTCTGAGCCTTTTCACTGTGTTTGGTCAACTTTAATTCTGTCAAAATGGTACATGGAAGCAAGTACCCCACCTCTATATCTGGGCTCCATTAATACCTGCCATAAGAGTAAAATAATCCCAGTAGGTCTGTTAGATATGCAGTTATTGCTATAAAAGAAAGGATAAATCCACATATAACTATCACCATGCCATTTTCCTGGCTGAAGAAATGTAGCATTTGGAAGTTGTCCTGTGCTCAGGGCCCTGGGAAGTCTAGGTCATCATCAGTGAATGACTGGACATTCACGGATCAGGGGATGGCAGCCCTGTGCTCACATCCATGCAGGTCAGAGTGGAGTTTGGCCTACCTTGCAGATGGGGTGTGCAGTCCCTTGGGACCACAGCCTCACCATTCATAAGATTGCATGGCACTCAGACAGGGCAGGATTTACTCCTTCATATAAGTGACAAGTCCCTGCAGTGTTTGTGCAACCTACCTTAGAACTCAGGTGTGTCATCTTTTTGTAAATGTCTCTTGGCTAAAACTTCCCTTCCCAGGCATATTGGGACTGATGACTGGAGAACAATAATCAGAACTGTCCTTCTATCTTTTAGCTCACATGGTTCTCTGATCTTCCATTCTTACATTGGAGCCCTTTATCACACCTGCTTCCAGACAGAAGAGTTCAAATGAATAAAAGTTGCATGTCCTGAACATACAATCATAACATTTTGCTCAGTATCTAGCCCTAAATTATTAGTCAGTAATTAACATGGAATAGCTAACTGAAGGGATAAATGTAACAGAATTTTCAGTAGTTTAGAAGTTGTACCTGTTGTCAATTGGCTTTGTAACATTTAAGCAAGTGATATACCTTTCTAGTTTTATTTTATATCATGTAAAAAAGTAATTAGGTAACTTACAAGTTTTCTTCCAACTCTAAAATGTTTTGATTCATTGAAATAGCTACTTTCACTCATTTTATTCTTATTTTAAGTCCAACTTTGCTGACTTGGAGGTAAGCTACTAAAATCTCTATAACCAGGATATTAGTAATATAATCCTTATCTCTTGAGATCTCTATAAGAACTAATTAATAAATAATGTGCAGAAACTTAGATAAAAGACAAAAAAGGCAGATTACTTATTATACTTTTATAATTGCAGTTTAAATGGTAGTACTGAGGGTCTATGTTTCACTTAAGAACAGAAATTTTATTATTAGAGCTTATTAAAAAATTAGATCCAATTTACATTCCCTTTTTTCTCAAGAATTAATTTTCCTTTTTTCTTTTTCAAATTTCACCACAAATGCTTTCTACAGATCAGTGTCTCTGTGGCAGTGTGTCTATGGCCCTGCATCTTTATTTCATGAAAAGAAATGCATTACCATACATTTATCCCTTCTAGCATCTCAAAGGATGAGGTCATGCCTGGCAAGGTGTAGGTGCATTGAGTGAAAGAATAAAAGCAAACATGGAAGAAATGTAAAAACAATCAGGGCAACTTTGTGGCCTAAACCTATTATGATGTCTCTAATAAGTTTAGGCATCCTGTCTTCAAAGATTTTGTTTTCACTCTTGTAAGTATTTTGCAGTAATGTTTCACATGACAGATGCTCTAGAACTGTACTCTAGTTTACAAATTGGCTAAGGCTTGTAAGAGTCTGGAAGGAGCTGATGGTTTCTCAGTCCCCTCTGGACTGAGGTGATTGAGGCTGCCATTGAGGCTGCTAGAAGAACACATCCCTAGTTGACAGACTGCTCCTGCAGTCGTGACCATGGCCCATCCATAGACTGGGAGAATCAGATCCTGCTCTGCCTCATGTGTGACACAGTTAGCTATGCTGTCCCACAGAGGTACAGCTCCAAAAGCTGGAATAAATCCTGCAGCTTTCTTTATATGATCCTTATATCAAGTTATTAGATTGATAGCATACGTAGGAAATTCCTTCTTCAATAAGCAAACAGGATATACGTAAAAATCTCTAAAGAATATCCTTGTGTTTCTTTTGCTACATTTTAATGTAATAATTCATAAAATCAGTAGAAAAAATAAAGCTGTTTTCTAAGCTATAACAGCTGTGTGCTGTCTTTGGATCATGAAGTGATAACTGTGAATCTATTCACTAGAATGTTTTTGTGATTAATGAGAAAGGTTTTGCATTAACTTTCCACTACTTTGCTCAAATCTTCTTGTGATCAGATCACATATTTTTAATACACTTGTTCAGGTAAAAATCATAAGGCAATGACTCTAAAACAGATCTGTGATAAGTAGTTCACCAGAAAATTATAACTTTTTCTTGTACCCTAGGGACTTTATTCATTTTAACTCCCTTCCCACTCATTTCCCAGAGAATGAAGGAACTTTAGATTACATAAATTATAACTTTTATTGCATTAATGTTACTCATGTTGCCACAATCTGGCCCCTTTAACATAAACTGGAGTTGATCTGGAAGGTATCACTTCATACAAATATTCTGGCCCTAGAAAAATTTGTGAATTTTGCTTTCTGTACTTGGAAGTCTTTGACATTTCTCTGTTTTGTTTCTTCTTTGCTTCTATGTTAAATTTAATCACTGGTATTCATTTTGTATCACTGCATTACTTGTTTCTATCTCAAGTAATACAAACCTGGTTGTTGTTTTAAATTATTCTTATTGTCTCCCAGTTTCCATGGGTAAGGAGTCTGGACAAAATTGGAGGTGTAACTTAGAGTGGTCCTGCTTTATGGTCTCCCAAGTAGCAATCACGATGGCAGTCCAGAGTGGGTTCTCATCTGAAGATTTGACTGGGGAAGGATCTGCTTCACAGTTCCTGTGATTATCTGCAGCATTCATTTCCTATAGTTGTAGAATTCATACCAGTCTGTTTCCTCAAAGGAAGAAAGAGAAAATGAGAGATTCCAAGAACGTATACACTGCTACCTAATCACATACCTCTCCCACCTTTGTCCTATTTACTTGGTTAGACTCAAGTCACAGGTCTGCCCAAACTCAGGGAGGAGACTATACAAAGACATGAAAATCAGCAGGTGAGGGTTCTAGAGGACCACCCAGGGTCTGTCGTCTGTTACATGGTTTCCCTTGGTACTCTCATTCTTGGTGTGGTTCCAGTTACTACTCTTGAATTCCACATTCCAGGTCTGATATATTCTACTTCTCCCACATGATTCCCATTATTAGTTTGCACATTACTATTGCTTCAAAAATTTATCACACATGACCAACAGGGATTTTTGCTTGTTTGTTTACTCAATGAATGTTAATTAACTACCTACTGTACAAGAGTTACATTCACAACATGAATTATGCAAAGATGAGGAAAAACAATAAACCAAAAAGAAATCAAGGCAAATAAAAAACATATGCACTTGTTAATGAAGCTCACATTCAAATTTGGGATACCTATATGTTTACCCAAAAAAAGAAAAATGAGCAAAAATAAATCTTCCGAGTGCTATAAAGGATGTATAATGAAGGGATATTAAGCAATCAAGGCAGGCAGCAAAGGCCTGGGAGCAGAACATACCCATAAAAACATCACCTACATTTCACTGTGTGGAGAAAGGCAAGAAAATGACATTTATTTCTTTATTTTAACCTCACAGCAACCTACTAAGGCAGGCATTAGTGGTCACATTTAACAAAAAAAGATAACTGAGCTAAAGAATTCTGTCTAGGTCAAACAGGATGTAGGTTGAAGCTGAGATATAAGATCACATCTTCTTGACACTAATGCCTATGCTCTAGAAAAGTGCTCATTTAGGATAGAAAAAGAAGTTTTTCCTCTTTCTATCTATATTTATCCCAATTTGACCCTAACCTTCATGTGATAGATTTGGATCAATTATCAATCTATATTGACTGTTGATTCAGTGACATTCAATAATGGTTTCTTCTTATAATAAATTTAAATTTTAAGAGAGCATAAACAATATTAAATTTGTCATTTTATTACTAAGGAGATGTAAGCTTTAATTATTGTAATTGAGAACTTAGCAACTTAAAGTATCAGACCTCAGAGATATGTCTCATTTAAATGTGCATTTTAATAAAGTATTTGTTCTAAGAGTTGAAATATATTCTAATAGTTACAGCGAGCCTCAAACATAGGTAATTCATGATGCATTAACAGGAGAATTTTTAGAATCAGAATTCATCAACATTGCTGTAGAATTAGCATTCTACATCTCAACTTGATAGAGAATTCACCTGGAAAGGCATTTTCCTCTCTGTGGGATTACCCTGCTTATATTCAATATTGTAAATACAACAGATCCATAACCGATTGCAAATAACTTCTTTCAAAACTATTCCTTCCTTTCTGTGTAAACGTAGTCTGTCATCATGCTTTAGCATTACAGCAAGTAAACATTTCTCTATCCAAAATGCAACAATGAATTGTTCAGATTATTGAACAATTTATAACAAAGTCATTTTATGGATGAATTTGCCCTTTAACCATCCAAAGCTGGTTTGGGTGGAAAAGCAGTATGAAGGAACACTGATTCTTAGTCAGCATTTGTTAATCTTATACAATTAAGAAAAATGAGTGAAGGATGAAAATGAAGTTTTTAGTGAAATATTGAAATAAATGGGCCAATGCAAAGTCTCTTCCTCTGGAAAGTCATTTTAGCAAGTAGTTGCCTTACTAGCAATTCACCCACATTTGCTAGAACTTGCTAAAGCTCTTCCATATCATATGAGTTCAGTGATCCTCTACGATGGCTCCACAACATCTCTGTGGCTGGGTACATGTGATTGTCTCCAAAATATTATCAGTGATTCTTTCTGACAAATAAGGCCTCTAGCATGCTATGAGCACTCTAATGAACAGAATTTTCATTCTGATTTTGATTTTGTAATCATCAGTAGTACTGACATCAGACAATGAAAAAATGGGAACAGCTTTCTAAAAACAGTTACTAAAGGGTCAGAGCAAAGGAGAGATTTGGTTTGCTTGTGCACTGTTTTCTATACTGGGAAATATATTTATGGCAACTGAAAATTATTGGTGGAGTTCCTAGTTCTGGAATTGTCCCAAGATCTGCTCTTGTTAGCAGGTTTAAACAACAGATCAGAATGGACACAAGGCCTCTGTAAGGATTCACATTCCCCTCAGCTTCCCAGGTTCTGACCTTTCTGTGATGCACTGGGACAGGCCCAGTTACAGGCTACATTCTCAGCAGACTCATTTGCTTCCTTTGTGTACAATGCCATTTGTTTAATAATCATGCATAAAGATATTTTTACCAAATTTTGTTTTAACATTTCTATTTTTTTTTTATTGTAAACAAATGGGATACATGTTGTTTCTCTACCTGTACATGGCGTAAAGGCATACCATTTGTGTAATCATAAATTTACATAGGGTAATGTTGTTTGATTCATTCTGCCATTTTTCCCTTCTCCTCCACCCCTCCCACCCCTCCCCTCCCTGTATACAGTTCTTCCTTCTTCCATTCCTGCCCCCCTCCCTAAACCCCACTCTAACCCCAACACTAACCCCTCCCACCCCCCATTATGTGTCATCATCCACTTATTAGCGATATCATTCTTCCTTTGGTTTTTTGAGATTGGCTTATCTCACTTAGCATGATATTCTCCAGTTTCATCCATTTGCCTACAAATGCCATAATTTTATCATTTTTTATGGCTGAGTAATATTCCATTGTATATATATATGCCACAGTTTCTTTATCCATTCATCAATTGAAGGACATCTAGGTTGGTTCCACAATCTGGCTATTGTGAGCTGAGCAGCTATGAACATTGATGTGGCTGTATCTCTGTAATATGCTGATTTTAAGTCCTTTGGGTATAGGCCAAGGAGTGAGATAGCTGGGTCAAATGGTGGTTCCATTCCAAGTTTTCCAAGGAGTCTCCATACTGCTTTCCAGAGTGGCTGCACTAGTTTGCAGCCCCACCAGCAATGTATGAGTGTACCTTTCTCCCCACATCCTCGCCAACACCTGTTGTTGCTTGTATTCTTGATAATCGCCATTCTAATTGGGGTGAGATGGAATCTTAGGGTGGTTTTGATTTGCATTTCTCTTATTACTAGAGATGTTGAACATTTTTCCATATGTTTGTTGATTGCTTGTACATCTTCTTCTGTGAAGTGTCTATTCATTTCCTTAGCCCATTTGTCGATTGGATTATTTGCATTCTTGGTGTAGAGTTTTTTGAGTTCTTTATAGATTCTGGAGATTAGTGCTCTATCTGAAGTATGATTGGCAAAGATTTTCTCCCACTCTGTAGGCTCTTTCTTTGCATTGCTGATAGTTTCCTTTGCTGAGAGAAAACTTTTTAGTTTGACTCTATCCCAGTTATTAATTCTTGCTTTTATTTCTTGATACTAGACAAAGGTGCCAAAAATATGCAATGGAGAAAAGATAGCCTCTTCAACAAATGGTGCTGGGAGAATTGGAAATCCATATGCAACAGAATGAAACTAAACCCATATCTTTCACCATGCACGAAACTAAACTCAAAATGGATTAAGGATCTCGGAATCAGACCAGAGACCTTGCATCTTATAGAAGAAAAAGTAGGTCCAGAGCTTCAACATGTCGGCTTAGGACCAGACTTCCTCAACCGGACTCCCATAGCACAAGAAACATTTCTATCTTAAAACAGTGAAAATATCTCTTTGATCTACATGTAAAACTCTTCTATAAAAGGTGCTGTAACAGTTGAAAGAGACTTCTTTTAAATTGTCTTCATACTTTTAATTACTACCAAAAATTAATGAACATATTTTATATCATAAAGACAGGTCTCTCCTATGGAGCAATTACATTTGTTCAGAGAATAAAGATACCTGAGGGAAACATCAGTCATCTATATGAATTACTGCAAGGAATGTGACAACTTTATTAAGAGCAATGACTGTGATGTGGATGATGATGATAATATGAAAAATAATAAAGAATATTGATCACTAATATGTGCTATATGTTCTGCTTTGTATTTTATATACATCAATACATTCAATCACCAAAGCAACTTGTTGGGTTGTTACTATTGTATTTGTCCATATTCTCTAGAGAAACAGAACCAATTGGGTATATGTGTCTATGTGTGTGCATAGAGAGATAGACAGAGATTAATTATGAGGAATTGGCCTCATGTAATTATAGAGGCCAACTAGTCCTACATTATGTTTTCTTCAGGAGGAGACCCAGAAAAGTCAGTAATATCTTTCCAGTCTGAGTCCTACAAGGCCTAAGGTCCAGGGAAACCAATGGTGTAATACCAGCCCAAGGGTAGAAGAAATCTAGTGTCCCAGTCAGACAGAATGAAACAATGGGAGAATTCCTTCTCCTTCTGCCTTTTTGTTTTTATCAAATCTTCAAAAGATTGGGTTATGCTCACCCACTTTGGGAGGGACCCTCTGGTTTAGTGATCCCTTGACTCTAACGCTAATCTCATATGAAAACACCATTAAAAACATTCCCAGAAATAATGTTTGAACCTGGGCTCTCCTCAGTTTAAAAACTAAACATTACAACTATTATTTCCCCATTTTACAGATGTTGTCACTGAGGCAGAGTCTCAAAAAAGGTACAGGGATTACTCATGCTCTCAGTTTAGGGCAGTGCTTGCAGATTGCAAAGATTTTTCTTATGTAGGTTTGTTTGGTTGTTTTTGTGGATTACTAATGTATAGGATGCAATCACCAGAGTGCTTTGCATTTCTGTGACCCTCCCTAGCAACCCAAGGAATAAAGGAAGACATCCTGAACCTCTTCATACAGTGAGCATACTGCAGTATTAGTGGATACAGGCCCCATACAGTGTTTAGTAACCAATCCAACCTGGGAGACCAAGAGCCTAAGTCTTGGAGCTTTCAACTAGTAGATTCAGTCTGCCCTTAGCCTTTAAGGAAAAGAATACAATGCCAAACAAGAACAAGGTTTAGCCCAGACCTAGAATGAGAGTCTTTTGTTTCCAATCCCCAGTTACATATCAAAACATTAACCCACTTCAAGAGTGTTTATTACTCAAAAGCAAAATCCTCTACAAAATAACATGTTTCATTGATGACAAAGATAACACATGTTGACTTCAGAAACATTTGAAAAGTCCTTTAGAAAAAAACTCAAGAAACACTTGTTAGAGTTACTTTAAAATTACCCAATTTACTGTTAACTAACTTTTGGTGGTGTATCTGCTCATTGATTTGTCTCTGAATATACACAAATTTGAATTGCACTATATGGAGATAGGTTAAGAAAAAGAAAGAAAGTAAAACCAAACTATACAATGAACACATTTCCATGCTATTAAATATTTTTCTGCAGCATCATTTGTGATAGCATTAGTCCACAGATATAAACATATAATTTGAGGATATGTGTTCATTTAGCTCACCAGTTACTTACTTTGTCCTATATAGGTTCTTATTTTGAATTTTCTAGTGTTGTAAGTAATAATGAGATGAATATTCTTATTGATAACCATTTGATTGCATGTCTTATTACTTCCTTGGAGTGGATTTTGGCAATCCTGTACATTATAGCAAAAATGCATGTTTAGGGAAAAAGTGTCTCAATAATGTCCCAATTGACTTCACCAGTTTTTTCTCTGTGAGGAATGGTAAGGAAGATATTTGGGAGGTGGCAACCCCCTCAGGAAGTGAATTTTCATTCATTCCCTCTTGCTTTGAGTTCACACTTGCTCCTGTTTCAAGTGCCTCTGTTCTACAAACCCATCTGCCATCATCTTGCATGCTAAGGTCATATGAAAGCCATGAAATCTTCCTTAATGAGTTGTTCCTCAACTGGGGTTTCTTCATATTAATATACGGGACTTGAAGCTAGGGGCTGAGAATCAGTACCAACAGATTAAGGGGGCTTAATGCTATTTGGAAACTGCTGTTTATGAAGAAATTTCTTAGAAATAGTAACTAGCTAATGGAGAATGGTTATGAAAAACTAACATTTGCCACATGATATCTTTTGTTTGCTGCAGCTGGCCTGGATGTGGAAAGGAATACAGGAAATCTTGGTTCTACAGGTAGCTACTTTTGAAGTTTGAGGGCTTGATAAAATGAGGAATTGAATTAGGTTGTCCATACTTTTAGGGACTTTGAAGACCTATGATGACCAAAATCCCATTATTATACTATTACCTGTTGTATTGTCTTCCTAGCAACTGTATCTGAACTTACTCATTTAAATATTTGTTCATTTTCTCTCTCCTTTGATAGAAGATAAGCTATATCCAGCCAACACCTACTCTAATTTGTTTCTTTCTGTATACAACACCTACCATAGCTGGTTGCTGTGGCCTTAGACAAAATCTGCAAGATAAAATAATGAAAAGACTGTTATTTTTCTCTGACTCTTTGAATGTATACATTTTAAGCTATGTAATGTTTTTGCTGATTAATTAATTTGTGATATTGCCTAGGCTGTTTTCTCTGCAATATTCATCTGCATGCTGTTATGGTATGTTCTTGAATGACAAAAGGACATGTTTTAGAGAAAATTTTGCACCTACTAAATGTATATTTTATAAGCAAACACAAGTGACCATTTATCAAATAGTTTACTAAGAGGAGGCAAATTAACATTGTGTCAATTTTACTTTTAGTACCAGATAAATATTGATGAATATGATATTTTCAGAAAAGTTTTGTTGACACTTCATCTTGAAATACTCAAACTCAGCATAAACCCACGTCTATCTCAAGTTTGGTTAATCTAAGAATTAAAAAAAAAAAAACATTTGAGGGAAAAAGACTCAAAGGGTTAAAACTCAAATGTTACATTTCCATTTTGATTGAGTTGAATGGTTGGAATATGTTTTAATGGAAAAATAAACTAAATTTACTTTAAGAAATCTAATGTGGTTATATCAATAAGAAAAAGTATGGACATCCCACCTGCCCAGTCCTTCCTTAATTGAATGCATGTTTCCAAAGACTTAATATGAGAGTCACATTGCCAACTGTGTTATTTATACATGCCAAAGCCTGGAAAGTTAGAAAATCATAAATTAATGGAAGGTATAGGAAGCAGAGAGAAAATATATAATTGAGACATTAAAAAATGACTGAAAAACTATTTTCATTAAACATGACTTTACAACTTATCTACATTGAACCCATCTTAGTCTTTTTTCTGTTGTTATAACTAAATTATGACAGGATGGTTAATTTACAAAGAATAGGCATTTTTTTGGCTTACAGTTTGGAGTCTGGGAAATCCAATATCATGGTGGGGCTATGTACTCAGCTTCTGGCGAGTACCTCCTTCCTGCATTGTAAAATGGCAGAGAAAAACACATGGTGAGACAGGCCAAAGCATCTAGAGAGCTGCTTTCATAACAAAGCCACTCTTGCAATGCATTTAAGACATACATGAATGCAGAGTTCCCGTGACCCTGTTATCTCCTAGCGATCATAGTTCCAAATACCATTAATGTATGACTTTGGGGAATATGTTTCCAATACTTGAATTCTAATGGATAAACATTCAAATTATAGTAGACCTAAATGTCTTTCCAACTGAAATGTTTAATATTCTCCTTTCCCTAAATCTCCAGTAATATCAAGACTTCTCCAACAATATATCCATGTAGAGACCATTTCTCCTCCCTGATCTCTGAGAACATTGATTGTTCACTTCATGTAGCACTTTTTAACCTGTTGATCTGATGTTTTACCATATATGAACTAGGAACTGCTATTTGCTGGTCATTGTGATGTTGTTAAACCAAAGAAATCCCCAACTCATTGGACTTGCCTTCCAGTAGGGGAGTCACTAACGGAATAAGTGAAAAGATCCCTGATATGCTGTTGTAAAGAGAGAGAAATCAGAGTAAAGGAGCAGAGAATGATAGAATCGGGTATGATTTAGGACTGTCAGAATGGCATCCCTCAGAACATTTTATCAAAGACCTGAACTCAAAAAAGGAGCAAGCCATGGATATCTGAGGACAACATTGCAGACAGAAGGGTCCTGGAAAAGTGCAAAGACCCTAAAACAAAAGTATGCACCATGTATTTGAGGAAAGGTCAGAAGGCTTATATAACTACAGCAAGATGTATAAGAATCTGAGTAGAGGAAATGAAGCAGAGGAGAGAGAGAGGCAGGAGTTAGCCCTCAAACACGCATTAGTCTATGAACCTTATCCTAGGAGATGCGTCAGAGCAATCAGAGGTCCATGAACCTAGATGTAAAGAACATGCCATCTTATTTTCATCAACACTGACAAATATATAAAATTTTGACTAATTGTGAAGGTAGACAATAGTCCACAGTATTAGCAAGAGAATTTGTGATTTTATAACTAATACACTATAAATACTTTCATACCAAAATGTCATCATGCATATCTCAAAATATCCTCTATGTTTTCCACCACTTCAAAATTATAGTAGTTATTGCATCTATTGCTGTATAAGAGGTGCACATTGTGTGGCACATGGTAAACATAGCATGCACTAGGTATGAGTATTGTGAAACTTGCTCATGTGTGTGAGAGTGAGTGGGTGGTTTTGGGTCATGATATAAGACCTTCTTCTTACTATGAACCATATTCTGAAAAAAATTTGAGGGTCAATAGAGTAAGGTGAAAGCATTTTGAAGAGATAGGATTTGTGAATCTCTAAGTGAACAGCCCTGAGAAGAAATCCCTTCTTCTTTTTTGAATTTTAAACCTCTTTATGTATATATATGTAGTGTTTGTGTGTGGGTGTGGATGTGTGTGTGGATGTGTGGATGCTAAGGATAGAACCCAGGGCTCACACACACTAGTCTAGCACTCCTATTACTCAGCTATATCCCTGCCCTCTACCATTTATGACAGTGAGCCAATAAACATTCTTAGGAGTCTCCCTCAAACCATGCCCTCTCTACCAGAAGCCCTATATTCCTATATTCTTGCTTGTCTGGTATTTATGTTAAAATACTATGATTGTATCCACTAAACAGTAAGAAGTATTTACTAGGCCCCATCTGTGCCCATGTCCTGTCAGCTGGGCCTTGTTCTCCTGGGAAATACAGTCCCAGCAGTCACTGTGCTGTGACTTCAATTTCCTCCACTTCACTGAAAAAGCTGCTTCTCATATAACCAAGGACTTCCTAAGTCCCAAACTCCAGAGACCCTTTTTAGTACTTATCTTTCTTAACCCTTGCCTACTTCTCTGTTTCTAATTTTCATGTTGGTTCAGCTTACACCTTACTATCAGCATTATCAAATCCCGTAGTTACCTAATTTCCCATTTACTTTTTCTGTTTCACTGCCCACATTTCCCCACTCCCTGGAATGCTTTTGTCTCTGGTATTCCTTTAGCACATTTGTAACCACCCATGAAATCCCAGGTCAAGGGTGCCTCCTCAGTGATGTCTCCTTTCCCTCGTTGCCCTTTACAATCAGTTCTTTATTCTTCTAGAGCAGATTACTTCATTCCTTCTGCTACTCCTGTCACAGACCTTGTGTATTATACACACAGCTGTCTTGTTGCATGTTGATCAACTACTTTTTTGTGTATCATCTGCTGACCTGGGAAGTCTCCTTGTGTTAATGGAATAACTCAACACAATGTTTTGAATGAATGTGTGAATGAATGAATGAATGAATGACAAGGAAAAAACAGTTCTTCTACAATTCCATCAACCATTAATTAAACCCCAGATCTATGGAAGTGCCCAATGCAGAGTAGATTCTAATAACTTGTTCAATAAGTTATATTTAATTTAGAAGAGATGGGCATAAAAACTCTTGAATGGCATATAAAAATAATTCCTAAATTTGGCACATTTTGCTGATGTTAGACAGTTTCAATAAGCAATTATTATAATAATAATTCTTATATAATTCCTTCTATTAAATTCTTCCTTTATCTACATAATCACTCATGACAGCAATTGATAAATAGCTATTTTGCAAGTATATTAAAATGTTTATTTTTTCACTTAAACATTTGTCTTTTTTAATTAAATAAATTGATTACATATTTACTCTGTATGTATAGCACCATCTTTAGAGGAGCATTGATACTTTACTTTATTGAAGCCGATCCTTTAGTAGGGAATTTGTAGCTGTGCTTACCCAGGAAAGAACTAAAACAGTATTATCAACAGATGACAAGGTCTGAACAAAGTGGCAGTCATTCTCCCCAACAATTTGTCAGTAGTCACAAACCAAGGCCCTCTGTCAAAAACAACAATGGGGCAACGAACAGGTGATTGCACCCCTCAGAAGGGAACGTTGTTAACCTGCTCATGCTCCCTATGTGTGCCCTTATCTCTTGGCCAGCTTCTTTTTTTCTTATGATCGAGTGCATGTGCTTATCCATGTCTTGACATTGACCAAAAATTGGGAAAGTCAGGCATTTGTGCAACAAGTTCTAAACATTAGTGATACATAGTCTTGTGTTTCCACAAATTATTGATCTTATTTCAGCTTCAAGTGCCACTCACCTTCTTCCTTGCCTCCTGACACATGGCTTCCACCTTTGTCAAAGGAAGTGGTGGCTGAAGTATTATTCTCAAGAAAGAATAGCAATGTGCCTGCAAATGCACATGGCGAGCCCACTGAGCAAAACTCGATGGCCTCCCTTCACTGCCAGAAAGAGGAGAAATAACAAGTTCTTTTTCACCAAAAAGCAACCAAATATTGAGACAAAGTCCTCTCAAATATTCCAACATTAGAACTTTCATCTTTATCCAAAATGTACATTCCTCAAATGTTTCATATTCACAGGCTTGGCTATTTTGCCTATAAAGTAAATACCTTTTCTCAGTTAATTAAGCATTATGATTTAGGAAATGGCACCTTGGGTAAAATTTAATAAATGTATACTGAATCTAGAACTACTTTGTGTAATGAAGATACATTGAGTCAAAGAACTTAGTAGTTCAGCACTTGTAAAACTACCATGAAACTCAAGTTTATTTAAACTTAAATGAGGTTAATGTACCTAATTTTAATGTACTAAGTGAACAAGGATAAATTTATAGTCCTGTAAGAGAATATTGTCATGCCTCCAATTTGTGAAATTCAGCAGAGCACCCTGTGGAAATTAAGCCTTCCAAGAAGATGAGGCAGGAGGCATTTCTTTTTTCTTTTTTTTTTATTGTAAACAAATGGGATACATGTTGTTTCTCTGTTTGTACATGGCGTAAAGGCGTACCATTTGTGTAATCATAAATTTACATAGGGTAATGTTGTTTGATTCATTCTGTTATTTTTTCCCTTCCCTCCTACCACTCCCACCCCTCTTTTCCCTCTATACAGTCCTTCCTTCCTCCATTCTTGCCCCCCTCCCTAACCCTAACTCTAACCCTAACACTAACCCCTCCCACCCCCCATTATGTGTCATCATCCACTTATGAGCGATATCATTCGTCCATTGGTTTTTTGAGATTGGCTTATCTCACTTAGCATGATATTCTCCAATTTCATCCATTTGCCTGCAAATGCCATAATTTTGTCATTCTTTATGGCTGAGTAATATTCCATTGTATATATATACCACAGTTTCTTTATCCATTCATCAATTGAAGGACATCTAGCTTGGATCCACAATCTGGCTATTGTGAACTGAGCAGCTATGAACATTGATGTGGCTGTATCTCTGTAATATGCTGATTTTAAGTCCTTTGGGTATAGGCCAAGAGTGGAATAGCTGGGTCAAATGGTGGTTCCATTCCAAGCTTTCTGAGGAATCTCCATACTGCTTTCCAGAGTGGCTGCACTAGTTTGCAGCCCCACCAGCAACGTATGAATGTACCTTTCTCCCCACATCCTTGCCAACACCTGTTGTTGCTTGTATTCTTGATAATCGCCATTCTAATTGGGGTGAGATGGAATCTTAGGGTGGTTTTGATTTGCATTTCTCTTATTACTAGAGATGTTGAACATTTTTCCATATGTTTGTTGATTGCTTGTAGATCTTCTTCTGTGAAGTGTCTATTCATTTCCTTAGCCCATTTGTCGATTGGATTATTTGCATTCTTGATGTAGAGTTTTTTGAGTTCTTTATAGATTCTGGAGATTAGTGCTCTATCTGAAGTATGATTGGCAAAGATTTTCTCCCACTCTGTAGGCTCTTTCTTTGCATTGCTGATAGTTTCCTTTGCTGAGAGAAAGCTTTTTAGTTTGAATCTATCCCAGTTATTGATTCTTCCTTTTATTTCTTGTGCTATGGGAGTCCTGTTGAGGAAGTCTGGTCCTAAGCCGACATGTTGAAGCTCTGGACCTACTTTTTCTTCTATAAGATGCAGGGTCTCTGGTCTGATTCCGAGGTCCTTAATCCATTTTGAGTTTAGTTTCGTGCATGGTGAGAGATATGGGTTTAGTTTCATTCTGTTGCATATGGATTTCCAATTCTCCCAGCACCATTTGTTGAAGAGGCTATCTTTTCTCCATTGCATATTTTTGGCCCCTTTGTCTAGTATGAGAAAATTGTATTTATTTGGGTTTGTGTCCGTGTCCTCTATTCTGTACCATTGATCCACCTTTCTATTTTGGTACCAATACCATGCCGTTTTTGTTACTATTGCTTTGTAGTAGAGTTGAAGATCTGGTATTGCGATACCCCCTACTTCGTTCTTTCTGCCAAGGATTGCTTTAGCTATTCTGGGTTTTTTATTCTTCCAGATGAATTTCATAATTGCTTGCGCTATTTCTGTAAGGTACATCATTGGGATTTTAATTGGAATTGCATTGAATCTGTATAGCACTTTTGGTAGTATGGCCATTTTGACAATATTAATTCTTCCTATCCAAGAACATGGGAGATCTTTCCATCTTCTAAGGTTTTCTTTAATTTCTTTCTTTAGTGTTCTGTAGTTCTCATTGTTGAGGTCTTTCACCTCTTTTGTGAGATTGATTCCCAAGTATTTTTTTTTTTTTGATGCTATTGTGAATGGGGTAGTTTTCCTAATTTCTCTTTCTGAAGATTCATCACTTATGTATAAAAATGCCTTAGATTTATATGCATTGATCTTATATCCCGATACATTACTGAATTCACTTATGAGATCTAAAAGTTTTCTGGTGGAATTTCCTGGTTCCTCTAAGTATATAATCATATCATCAGCAAATAGGGAATCATATCATCAGCAAATAGGGAGGCAGGGGGCATTTCTAAGATTATTAGCCAAATTAAGAGAGTGTTCACACCTGATCTGTGTAAACTGCTATATTTTTTCTTAGTTTTCTGTTACAGATTAGTACACAGTGTGTGGCCAAAGACTATAGAAATTTATTCTGTTCCATTCTGGAAGCTATGAGCTTTAATCTGATGTGTCAGGTGGGACTCTTGCTCTGTGAGGTCTCCAGGAAAGAACTCTTCCCTTGCTGCCCAGCTTCTGGAGTTTACTAGCAATCCTTGACATTTCTTGGCTTGTAACTTGATGATACCAGTCTCTGCCTCCATCTTCACATGGCTCCATTCCTTCTGTTTGTCTTCAAATCTTTCTCTCTCATAAGGACACCAGGCATCGGATTTGGGACCTATCCTAATTTAGCATGAGTTCATCTTAACTCTTTCATTTGAAAAGACTCTATTTCCAAATAAGATCACATTCTGAGATTTTCAGTAGCTCTATATTTTGGGGGGGAAACTACTCAACCCAGGGGAGTTGCTATACTGCTTTATTTTAATCAGTGCTTTCTTTGATGGTGACTCAAAACTATATGCGATAACTAGACTACAAATAACTGTGTGTTTGTGTGATGAACACCCAGAAGAGTCCACATTTAGACACTCTGAACTGTGCCAGAGAGTAGAATGAAGTGGAAGAAGCAGTCAGAGAGGTGTAAAGTACCAAGAAGTCACTCTGGCCACTTAAGAATTAACATTCTGTGCCATTCTCCATTTACTTTTTTTAATATCATGGGTTCCTCTGTTTGATTATTACACTATTTCATTTATTTGCAAGAAGGATTACCTCTTCACCCAGGCTAAGTTATATGTCTTTCTCTCCTGAGTAACCACCCCTGCTCTAGAACTTTATCTCCTGCCCCTCCCCTGCAGATGTTTCCTGCTGTGGCATCATTGTCCAAGCTGCCCTCTCTGTCCGGACTCTTCCTACTGGCCCCCTCTTGTAGTCTTGCTTATCTTTTTATTTTTACCTCCATTGACACCTCCTAAAGGACTCCCAGAGCACAGTGCTCACCTTTGTTCTGGACTGTGGGTCCTTTCTACAACCCTGAATTACATGGTGGAGACACTCTTGGCATTTGGCAAACAGTGTGGTAATCGACTTTATGTTTATTCGTTTTGTTTACTAGGTAATGAGTTCTTGTAAGCCTGGGAAAGTATGGACAGCACAAAATAAGCCTAGATAACTGCAGGCAAAAGAATGAGTCAACAACTGAGTGAGAGTCAAAGCAAGACAGTCCTAGATATTAAGTAGACAGTAAAGCACTGATTTTGACCACAAAGAGTTTCTATGTATGAAATGTGATGTGTCTGCCAAGCAACATATTTTGAGACAGTCACTTTCTAATGCTTGAAGTAAAGTCAAAGATAGGGTTTCCTGACAGATGTGGCATTACAAATACAATTAAATGATTGTGGTGAAAACCAGCCAGGAAATTAGATGGGAACAAGATCCTAGAGGCCTCAAGCAATGGCACCAACAGGAGACATCACAAAGCAAGAGCATCACAGAGGAATGGGTACTCAGAGCTGTTGTCCATTATGTGGAAGCCCTGACTGCCTGGGCAAGAGAAGCTCTGAGGATACCTGGGAGGGAGGCATTGCAGAGCCAAAGGACAGCACATGGCTGAGGAGCCAACCAAAATTGGGCCATGAACAGGAGGAAAGAACAATATGCACAAGAGAATCATGTGATTTAGGAGGGCAGGGGTGACCAGATTGAGTATGATTGGATAGAAACAAAGAAAAACCAGACTTAAATATGGAAAAAGATTCCTGGAGCTTCTCTGTGAGATTGCTTTCAAACCCAGGCTGAATGAACTATGTACTCCTTAGAATTCCAAAAGCATTTTACTGAAGTTGTTTGAATAGACTGCTCATATGTTCCTTTGTAGGAAGGGGCTGTTTTGAACACTGTTGCTTACCCATTAATGATGACAAAATAGGGCAATTGTATGTAAGCATTTCAAGAGAGCAATCTGATATGGTCACAATATCCATATGTGGTATTATGTTGCAAACATGTCATTGTGCAATGCATTGGAAAGAGAGGAGAAAAATACAGAACAAATTGGGTCACTCACATGTGCAATTTACAAAGCTCTGTTCTATTAAAACAGTGTCTTACAGAAGCAAAGGAGAGTTGATTCATCTGCTTGTATAGCCTGCTGGTCAGTGGTACATGGGAAGTGGGAGGGAAATAACTTCAAGCAAGGGGGCAGAGAACACCACATGTGATCAATAATTAGAATGAAATTGATGTTAATAACTACTGGTCATTTTTTAACTGTTGAGAGAGCAGTTTTAAGTTGACCATTTGGGTGAAGGTCAAAGAACAAGCACTTTAGAGATGAACAGACACAGACAGACAATAGCACAAACAAACATAAGAAAGCAAGAGATAAGCCTCATTCAATGCCACAGAAGAGAGTCATAAAAGGGAGCTGGATTGGGGAGGTCATATGTGCACTTCAAAAGTGGAGAAAGAAGTTCTTGGAGATGAAGTTTCTCAAGATGCAGACACAGCAGAGATAAAACTGAGTCTTCAAAATTGGAGGACATATCTGGTAAGGTCCTCCTGATTAGCGCATGTCTTATCTGGAGCTACTGCTTCTGACCTGGAGCAAATGACATATCCATAACAACAGAATTGGAAAAGGACTTCCAGTTTGCAAGATCCTAGGCATGATCTTTACTCTGATCTACCTAAAGAATTTCAATAGGTTTCCATCTGTGAAATATAAAATTGAATCCTTCTGAATGCCCTGAGCTCTTTCTAAGCATGAGCTGTGTTGCCAAACTGACAATTTGCAAAGAATCTAGGCCATATTTCAGAGGATCAGAGTCTGGTCAAATTTGAAAGGATGTTAGTGATAACTTAGCCAAGCTTCCGTGTGATAGAAAGTCATTCAGTAGTAAAGTAGCTAGTTGCAGCTCACATAATGTGCTACTTTATATGCATGAGAGTGAAGTTTTCCTGGACATGAAATCCTGAGCACTTTATACTGCACCCTGATGTTTCTTCCATCACCTATCCATTCATTACATTGTGAATTTCCTAACAGAAAATGACTCCACCTAACCCCCGAAACCAGTTGGTGTTTCTATAAAAATAAAATTTCAATATGTCCTTTATATCATTCTCCAGTAACTATAGGGGACATCCCTGTTTCACCATTGATGGTGATTATGAAATGAACTACGAACCAAGAGGAGTAAAACTTTGTCAAAAGAGAGTCATAAAATGAAGCAGCCTTCACAGTGAAGAAACTCTTGTAAATTATTTAGAAGCTTTAAGGGCATTTTACACTCCCCAGATACACATTTTAGGGTTTTAATTGTCTCACCCAAATCCTATACAGAGTGAATTCTGACTACATGAACTTGCAGATCTCCTGGCACCACATGTCAGTTTCTGAATCTTCACATGAAGTAGTCACAGTACCTACCACACAGAGCTTCTTCAAAGACCATTTAATATATCGCATGGAAGGGTCTCAGTGCATGCATGCCCTGGGCATGGTAAGTTCCCCTGGGTGTGAGCCATTAACACTAATAGTTAGGGGATGGCTCTGCCAGAGATTGTTGTAGGTTCCTGCATGAGCAAGGAGGGTAGACTTGAAAACCAGTAAGGTCTTCTTCAATTCTGCATCTATGATTCTAAGGTCCTTCCTGATATTAAGCCAATAACCAGTATACAGTCTCTATCTCTGTCTGTCTCTAAACCCTGCTTTTAAATATCTTCTTACAACACAAAGTTAGTGATGGCTGTAAGTCTGGCTGCATTTCTTTCTCTGATTTTAGAAAGCTCAATTGTTATTTAAAAGGAGGAAACAATCCAGAGTGAGATTCTGCACTGTGCCATGGTCATTGCTCATGTTACTCACTGCGGCCAGCATCCTATGACAAAGGCATTGTCATTATTTTTTGTAAGGCAACATGTTCAAGGTTCTGGGGATTAGTACATGGACATTTTGGGGAGGCCTTCCACAGAGGATTTGAGCCCAGGAAGTTTGGGTGCAAAGCTTGCAATCTTAAACCACTGCAGCAGAGTGTCTGAGAATATATTTAAATAATCAACCTTCAGTTTGTGTTTTTTTCTTTAAAACCAAGCCAACTATATTCAGAATCATAGATTTTGTAAGCAACTCCCAAATGTGAGAATCGACATGATGTCTATCATATATTCAATTACATCCTTTTAGATTTTATTTTAAATATAGATTTTTACTTGCATATTTTAAGTAATTTATATTAACTTCTATTAGTAACAGTTTCTAGTTGCATACTTTCAAATAAAGTTCACTTTTTCATCTTCATACACTAGCATTCAGTTGTGTACAACTGTATTTACTAAAAGACCATTCCTTTATCAAACACAAAAGCTTATATACAGCAAATATCAAAACACAAAAGGGATTTTAAAATATAATATGAAAAATATTTTTTTCTCCAAATACTGCACTGATTATTTTTCCTTGATTGGTTTGTTCTATATTTTGCATTTCTACACATCTTGAATTTTATTAGTTAGACTCATTCTGAATTTATTACAGAAAAAAAACTATAAAAGTAGCCAAAGTATATTTTGTTATATTTTATTAAACTCTAGAGTATACATTAAAATCATATTTAGGAAATAACCATTATACCACAAAATAGATATTTTATGTTTTAGAATCACAAATCAAAAATACTTAAGACTTTCAAAGTGTTCAACGCTGCACATTTAACACAGTTTGTGCTATTTGTCCAGCACCTGTCTCCTAGTTTATGTTCAGTGTGTGCTATATGACAAGTACTTACCTCATGATCAGTGTGCTGGATAGCATAAAACCATGATCCTGCTCTCATGGAATGCAGGCATGAGAAATATACAGTCACTGTTTAAATCCATGCTAAATTTTACAAAGCAAAGAACAATGTACAATGGAAAATGGTAGGAACAGTGAAGGAACAAAATTACACCTTAGAGGTCCAGGAAGACTTCTCTAAGCAAAGACGTGAATGATGAACTATTTCATTCAATTGTGTTGATATTAATAAATAATACTCAAATGAAAATATTTAAAAGGGTATTGACCATATTTATATGAAGAGATTGTATCATAAGTGATTCCATACTTACTTCATTTTTTTTTGTATTTTCTAAGCTTTCAAAAGAAATATTACCTTGACATGAGAAAATGAAAGACTATTTTATGAAATAGGTAAGGTATATATTGCTTTCAAGATCAAATCTATAGACATTTCGCAGTTCAAATCAACTGTGAAAATGGATACTGGACCTGTTTTGGAAGTTTGCTCTAGAAGGTATTATGTCTCATTCAAATGCATTAGAAACCACCACTTCCTTACATTCCTCTTTAGACTCAGCATCATGTTACTATGGGAGAAAGAGTAAGGCAATACTTTAAACTACAATAAAAACTGGAAAATATTCAGGATATTTTAAACATTTCCCTCTTTCAGGCTATACTATGCTTGATTTCACATTTGCTTACCTTGTGGCCTGAGTACATTGTCAATCCTGTAATTCACTTCTAGTCTCTCCTGTTGCACTATGGAACCATTCAGTCTATATTTAGAACAATTGACTCAGTTGAAAAAAAGAAGCATCAGGGCCCTTTCATCAGTGTTTGATCTGATAGGTGCATCCAAATGCTGGTCAGCTTTCCTCTGAGAGTCACCATGGGCAACGGTTTTAAGAATGTCCTATGAATAAAAGAGGACAGGAGAGAGCAACATTGTGAGAACACTTATCTGTGTGACCATGTCCATATTCATGTGGCTGTCTAGATTTAGATCTTACCAATTTGTTGATTTATTTTTCTGAGCTCTTATCCATTTCCTCCTGAAACACTGAAATGCATAATTAGCTTTCCTCCTCGTTCATTATTATCCCATCCTTGTCTTTCAAACCACTGCTGCCAGAGCGATATTGTCAAAATGATGCTTTCATCACATCCTTCCTGTGTTAGAAGCCAACACAATGCTACAACTATTGCTAAGTGTCAGGAATTATGCTAGGGCACATGGGGTTATCAGTGTAAGTAAGAAATAGACTTCCCACAAGAAAAGCCTAGGAGTTCTCATTTACAATCCAGTGGCAAAAGAAACCTTTAAATAATGAGCTGTAATTCAGGCCTGTATGACATCAGTGACCACCAGAGGTCTAAAGAGTCAGAATTAAGAGCACAGAGGGATAAACAATGGATTATTCAAAAGTCCAATTCCTAGGCAATTAAGATACCTTCGAGGGCTATTTGTTTCTGATTTTAATCTATTTTTTCTAGATTTAGCCCCTTTCATTTCTTACTTACCCTTTTCAGTAAGCTAATAAAGAATGTTCTCCATCAGGACTTTTTTTAAAATGTCAAGTTTAAGAAAAGTCAAATCAAACTGGTTTAAAGAATAATGGGAATGTATTAATTTATGTACCTGAAAAGTTTAAAGATATTCCTAAACTTTTAGAAACTCTCTAAAAAGGAAACTTCAGGCGAGGTTTAATTCACAACTAATATGATGTTCTTTAATTCCTGTTTTCCCTTTTCCTTGATTCCATGTTTTCCATGCTGAACAAAATAGTTTAGGTGTGGATCCTAAATCCTCCTATCAACTGCTAAAAAAGTAACTTCTATTCCCTAGGTATGTAACAAAACCAGTGAGTCTTATTCTTATTGCCCTGGATTGAGGCACAGCCCCATCAATGAGTCTGATATTGTCAGTAGAACATTATATTAATTGCCCCAACCCATTCGGGCCCATCCCTAAAGCTGATGGTGACAATGTGTCATTAGCTGCATAGTGAAGATGGGAGAAGAATTCTTAGGTGAAGGGAGAGCATGGCATTATGTTACCCAAAGATGGGTGAATCATCTAGGTGAAAAATAAGAAAGGAATGAATGAGCAACCAAATAATTTTTACAGTCTTATTCTTCCTAAACAATATTTTTCATAGCATCTCTTTATGCTGTTGAAGGAATCTCCAGCTTAAACATTGTTTAAATTCAGAAAATCTGTGCTGTAGATTATGTCTTCCCTGCAAAACCCATAGTATTTTGCACACAGAAACACTAAATTTTTAATCATTCCTAATTCACCAGATTCCACCATTCTAGTAACATTCTTTTTCTTGAAAGTAATGAATGTTCTCTCTAATTTGAAAACTAAAGTCCTCTGAGTTTTTGTTCTTTTCTTATCTGAAGCATTGGATAGTCAGTGTCATGGAGCACCTCCCCTCTCCACATCTTCTTGCTCTCTGTTCATGCTGTGGCACTCTCCTGTCTCTGCTCCCATTTTCCTGCTTCTCCTTCCACTTAAAATTAGCATCTCAACCAACTGTAAATGGTCTTGACTTTGAATTTCATGATTGCCAGGCATTGGTGAACCTTAACCATCAGTGGGTGCTGGGATATGTGACCTCCCTCTTTGTTCTATTTTTCTTCTTTCCTTTTTTCCTTGCAATGAAAGCAAATCTCGCCAAGACCAGAGTTACCGTGTTTGGTGTAACTGGGGTTCCTGTTTCCTCAGCGCTGGCGTGGATGCTCCCCTCTCTTGGCCTTTGGAGACTGTTGCTTTTTAATGGCGGCGGCCGCTGCTGGCTGAGCGGCGCAGAAGTGGACAGTGTTCATCCCTTCAGAAGAGGGCCCCTTTCTCCCGGAGTCATCGCTGCTGGATCGGTGGGGGTGCTTTTCCTTCCTTGCCCCTCCATTCTTGAAGGGAGAAGATGCCACTGTCATTTGGATTGAAATTGAAACGCACCCGGCGCTAGACGGTGTCCAGCAAGAGCTGCCTGGTTGCGCGGATCCAGCTACTCAATAACGAGTTTGTGGAGTTCACGTTGTCTGTGGAGAGCACTGGCCAGGAGAGCCTGGAAGCTGTGGCCCAGAGAGGCTGGAGCTGCGGGAGGTCACTTACTTCAGCCTCTGGTACTACAACAAGCAGAATCAGCGCCGATGGGTAGATTTGGAAAAACCTCTGAAGAAGCAGCTGGATAAATATGCGCTGAAACCTACCATCTATTTTGGAGTGGTGTTTTACGTGCCTTCAGTTTTACAGCTACAGCAGGAGATTACCAGGTATCAGTATTACTTGCAGCTGAAGAAAGATATCTTGGAAGGAAACATTCCTTGTACATTGGAACAAGCAATTCAGCTATCAGGTTTAGCCGTTCAAGTTGATTTTGATCAGTATGAATCCCAAGACTTTCTTCAGAAATTTGCCTTGTTTCCTGTGGGAAGGTTACAAGATGAAAAAGTATTGGAAGAAGCAACCCAAAAAGTGGCCTTACTACATCAAAAATACAGAGGGCTCACAGCTCCTGATGCTGAAATGCTCTACATGCAGGAGGTGGAGAGGATGGATGACTATGGAGAAGAGAGCTACCCTGCCAAGGACAGCCAAGGGAGTGACATAGCCATTGGAGCATGTCTTGAAGATATCTTTGTGAAACACAAGAATGGAAGGCCTCCTGTGATATTTAGGTGGCAGGATATTGCTAACGTGTCCCACAACAAGTCCTTTTTTGCATTAGAGCTGGCAAATAAAGAGGAGACCATCCAGTTTCAAACTGCAAACTCAGACTATCACAGTGAACCCAATCAGGAGGAGGTCATCTTCAAGGTTGTCTTTGCCTAAACCCCAGCCCTATGTGATGCCTCCCCCGCCCCAGCTGCATTATAATGGACATTATACAGCCATATGCTTCTTCCCAAGATAGCCTCTTTGTGCCCAACCAGAATGGATACTATTGTCACTCCCAGACAAGTTTGGATAGAGCTCAAATGGACCTCAATGGCCGAATCCTTAATGGTAGTGTCTACATCGCACATAGCACCAACTCCTTAAATAACCCTTAGGCATACTTGCAGCCCTCCCCTATGTCCTCCAACCCAAGTATTACTGGAAGCGACGTCATGAGACCCGACTACATCCCCACTCATCGGCACAGTGCCCTGATACCCCCGTCCTACCGCCCCACCCTAGACTACGAGACTGTGATGAAGCAGCTCAATAGAGGCCTGGTGCATGCTGACAGGCAGAGCCACTCGCTGAGAAACCTCAACACTGGCAATTCCTATGCATACAGTAGACCAGATGCCCTGGTCTACAGCCAGCCCGAAATTCGGGAGACCGCGCACTTTGCTTCTCCGCAGTCGGCCCACTACCCATTCAACTTGAACTACAGTTTCCACAGCCAGTCTCCCTACCCCTACCCTGCCGAGAGGCGGCCGGTGGTGGGTGCTGTCAGCGTGCCGGAGCTGACCAACCTGCAGCTCCAGGCGCAGGAGTACCCGGCTCCCAACATCAGGAAAACCCAGTGTACCGCCCGCCCCCGCCCTACCCGTACCCGAGGCCCGCCAACAGCACCCCGGACCTGTCGCGCCACCTCTACATAAGCAGTAGCAACCCGGACCTCATCACCAGGCGCGTCCACCACTCGGTGCAGACGTTCCAGGAGGACAGCTTGCCGGTGGCCCATTCCCTGCAGGAGGTCAGCGAGCCCCTGACGGCCGCCCGGCACGCGCAGCTGCAGAAGAGGAACAGCATCGAGATCGCGGGGCTCACGCACAGCCTCGAAGGCCTGCGGCTCAAGGAGCGGACCCTGTCGGCCTCGGCGGCCGACGTGGCGCCGCGCCCGTAGGCCCAGGCCGGCGTCCTCGCCGAGCGGACCAAGCCCGAGGAGCCCGAGGAGCAGGAAGGCGTGAGGTGTGGCCACAAGAAGTCTCTCTCGGACGCCACCATGCTGATATACAGCAGCGAGGAGGAGGAGGAGCCCGAGGAGGACGGCGCGCGTGCCCTCCCGGCGCGGCGCTAGCCCGGGCAGCCCGCGGCCTTTGCCCACGAGCCGCCGCCCGGCTGCCCTTACCCCTGCACATCTTCGAGCCCAAGCCCCACGGCGCAGAGGCAGAGCAGAGGGCGAGGGAAGGCGTCCCCGTCCACGCGACCGCGGAAGCCCGGCGGCCCCGACGGGACGGGCTGCTGACACCCTCCATGTCCGAGTCCGACCTGACCACGTCCGGACGGTACAGCGCCAGGAGGGACTCCCTGAAGAAGAGGCTGGTGTCAGATCTGCTCTCTGGGAAGAAGAACGCGGTGCAAGGGCTCCCGCCCCTGGGGGGAATGAAAAAGACTCGAGTAGATGCAAAAAAAAAATTGGTCCCCTTAAATTGGCTGCTCTCAATGGACTCTCCTTGTCTCGACTGCCTCTGCCTAATGAAGGAAAGGAAGTATCCACCAGAGCGACAAATGATGAAAGGTGTAAAATTCTGGAACAGCGGTTAGAACAGGGAATGGTATTCACAGAATATGAAAGAATTCTTAAAAAGTGGCTAGTTGATGGAGAGTGCTCAATAGCCCGACTCCCTGAAAACGCAGAAAGAAATCGATTCCAGGATGTCCTTCCCTATGACGATGCAAGAGTGGAGCTCGTCCCAACCAAGGAGAACAACACTGGTTACATCAATGCATCACATATCAAGGTCTCTGTCAGTGGAATTGAATGGGATTATATTGCCACACAGGGACCGTTACAGAATACCTGTCAGGATTTTTGGCAGATGGTATGGGAACAGGGAATTGCAATTATAGCAATGGTGACAGCAGAAGAGGAAGGTGGAAGGGAGAAGAGCTTTAGATATTGGCCACGACTTGGTTCCAGGCACAACACTGTCACCTATGGAAGGTTTAAGATCACAACCCGGTTCCGCACAGACTCTGGCTGCTATTCCACCACAGGTTTGAAGATGAAGCACCTTCTCACGGGGCAGGAGAGGACAGTTTGGCATCTCCAGTACACAGACTGGCCTGAGCATGGCTGTCCTGAAGACCTCAAGGGATTTTTATCATACCTTGAAAAGATCCAATCTGTTCCATACAAATAGTACAAGTGAACCAAAAAGCCCCAACCCTCCACTGCTGGTCCACTGCAGTGCTGGCGTAGGAAGAACTGTTGTCGTCATTTTGTCAGAGATCATGATTGCTTGTCTGGAACACAATGAGGTGCTGGACATCCCGAGAGTGCTGGACATGCTGAGGCAACAGCGGATGATGCTGGTGCAGACCCTCTGCCAGTACACCTTTGTGTACCGAGTTCTTATTCAGTTCCTGAAAAAGCTCCAGGCTCATCTAAGCTCCCAGACCTTCTTATGGGGACCCATCACGTGAAGCGTTTACAGCTAAAACAAAGTGCTTGCCTAACTCCTACTTTCTCCTGGACACCCACCTGCACCGAGATCCATCACAACACGCGGTGCAGTGTGAATAGTGGCATGCGGAAGGAAAACCACAGAGCACGAGGCCGCCGCTGGGGCTTGGGACCTGGGGAAGGTGCGGAAGAACGAGGACTGGGTGTGAGGGCGTTGCCCAGCCCTGGTCTGTCCAGTTTTCAGTACTTGCACACATTTTGGAGATTTGTCTAAAAAATACATTCTCTATTTTACTGAAGCTATGCTGGGCAATTCTGGCAATCATTAAGACACATAGATTTCTATCTTGTAGATTTCTATCTTAAACTAGTTTTTGATAATGGAATCTTATGTAATGACTGAAATATTTAGGGGTTTTCTTAGCAAGAAACTGAACTTTCTGTGGGGATGATCCACAGACTTGAGTGGTTCTTGTATAACTTTGTATTTAAACCATGTTACTACCTTTGTTATTTAAAACAACAACAACAAAACCTTGGGTACTTAATGGGTTAGTCACTAAACCCAAACTCAAAGGAAAATCTAAAAGTGTTATTTTGAAACATAGAAAGCATTTTTATATTCAAAAAGTTTTTTTATCATAAAAGTTCTATATATTTGTACCTTCTATATTTTCCAAATGAGCTCAACTCATGAAGACACTGCAGGAGTCAGTTAATATAAAGGAGAGTTGGGAATGAAGGCATATTTTGAATGTAAGAGAATCAGATTATTTTTTTCAGTATTATTCATAAACCTAAATGAGTTTGATTTTATTGGTTAAAAATGAAGTGAAAAGCAATTGCATTGGATGGTTTTAAGCACTTTTGTTAAAGATAAAATCTGTTCTAATATATGTGTGGTTTATATTTGAAACATAACAATGGGTGTTGTTGCAAAAGTGTTTCTAAGAGAAGGATTAAGAGTATGTAGGCTGACCTGGACAAGAGTAAGTGGCATGTGATGGTACAAAATACAGTATTATCTATACTCAGACCAAGATGCCAGGGTTTAGCGTAGGAACTGGTAAGAGTGGACACCCATCCTGTCCTGTCCCCAGTGAAGTCAAGGCCTGTTGCTGTCAACAACTTACTGTTTCCTTGGAGTTCTTCCACCTAAATCTATATTTTTTCCCCCACAAATAATTCAGATTTATATTTCATTAAAAGAGGGCTTCAAGAGGCTTTCTTTTGGTTCAAAGTAGGGATTATTAATAATAGTTTTACCTTTTCTTCCAAAACCACAGCCCAAACTTGAGGGCCACCAGAAATTGCTGTGGTGTTCAGAAGGTACTTGAATTGTAGCTCCCTAATCCCCTAACTTCAGCCCTGTGGTCAGTGTTAGGTACTTATTGCTCCACCCTTCCCATGTAGACACCTCCCACTGGACAGCCAGCTGAGCTGAAGGGGAGAACACTGACCTGGGCCCTGGCTGAAGTGACCTCACTCAGTTGCTGTTGAGTAGGTGAGGGCAAATCGGTACAATTAGCTGAAGAGCCATCTCCTTTTCCCTGAGGCTGATTCCTCACTGTGGAGAGACCCAAAATGTCAGATCTAGGGTTATTTCCCCAAATTACAATATTCTGCGCATTGTTCTAAGTCTCAACTCCCTCCTGAAGTGTTCAACTTACTGTTGTAAATGTCATGAGACAGGACTTCCCACATGAGTGTGCACCAGTCTAACTGATTGATCCAGAAACCAGCCACCTATGGGAGGCATTCAGAAGGTACTGCAGACAGTGGATATTGAAAGTGGACATGCTTCTTTCTTAGGAATGAGAGATCAATTTTTTAAATCTCAAATTGTTTTAAAAGTTGTGGTTAAAGAATAATAGACTGAAGTGAAAATATTCAGAAAGAGCTCCCCAGATGATCTTACCAAGATTTGCCTTTCTTTACCTATGTAGGGAAGGATTACTGCTTACAAATTATAACTCCTTTTCAAAATATTTATTTTTTTCCTTTCAAGGTTTCCTTATGAAACCTTTGAAACTCACAAATAAATGCTGTGAGGAAAGAGCATCAGAGCAGCTGTGTCATCTAAATGTAATAACACATTTAATTTGCATGGGCTTGGGAGGTGGAAGGAAATGTAAATAGAGTCTTATCCCTATTGGCCATCAGGGTTTCTTTTTCCTTGTCTTTTTTCTTTTCTTTTTTTAAGGATGGCGAATAAAGCGCAGCGCCTCTGGATTTGCCTTTAAAGTCTGTGGAGTTAAGAATGTTGATTGATAACTGTTTGCTAACCTTTGTCTTTCAGTTTGCGGGTTTTGTTCAACTCTCCTGGTTTATCATTTAGTCTCTACCACCTGATCCCATGTCTGGAACATAGAAGTTCCTCTACCACTCCCACACTCCAAGGGAATACAAAAATGAAAACAAAGACAAAGAAATGGCACTTGCTTCAAGATGGAAAGAGGTGTTGTGGGCACCACTCTCATTAGGTGACACCCTCTTTCACTTGTGTGTAACACTACTGTCCATGGTTAGGGGACAGAGATCATGCTTGGTGTTTTCACAGTTACTTGAAGATTAGAGTTGAGGTTTACAAATATCAGCAAGGACCAGGGGCTGGATATGGATTTGAAAAAGGCATATGGAGCAAGGTAATCCTCTTGGGAAGGATGCCTCTGAAAGGCTTCAATAGACCAAGGCCTGATCCTTATCATCAGATTAAAAATTAGCATTACATATACCCAGTATATAGAAATTGTGGTAATAATAGCAGCCAGTACTTATATGTCAGGTACAATCATATGTGATTTATATGATTCATTATTGTAAACTTTACAATAGCTCTACAGCATAATTATTCTCTTCATTTAAAAAAAAAAAAAAAAACAGACTATGGAACTTAATTTTGCCCTCTACACAGAATTCACAAGTTTTTATCCAGATTCATATCCAGGCCTTTCTATTTCCAGGGCTATTTGCTCATAATAAATTGTTATGCCTCTCCAAAAAAAAAATTTAGGGCCTACTCTGTGCCCAACTCCTTTATAGATTCTAATGATGAGATAGTAAACAGGCATATCTCCTGCCCTTAAAAATCTTACCATCTTGTTAATGAGTTAGGTCATAAACAAATAATGACATTAGAAATGAATCCATTACCATGATAGGTAAGGCTATGAAGGGAAAATCCAGGTGATGTTGTGGGTAGAGGGTCGATACTCAAAATAGAAAGAAATCCTAATCCATATATGAAGGGGAGGAAGTTAATATATCAATAAACTTATTTTTAGTTTAATTTCAAAAATCATTTATTTAAAGTTTTCTTTTCCAATGTGTTAAAATTGCCAAACACTGTACTGAATATCTCAGAAAAATTTTCTATATAGTACAAAATCATATTTTTAGAAACAAAATAACAAAAAAAGTGAAGATATTACTACTGTCATCATCTTTAATGTTTTTCATAACAGGTGGTGAGAAGGGATAGAAGCCTGAGTTTGAATCAATACCTCACTTGATTCAGGTACAAGTGAATCGGGACTTGTGGTCTATGCATTTAGTGGTATAAGCGCCTAAAGTTAAGAATATCGCTAGTCAAGAGGTTTCTGTTTTTAAGATTTGCATTCCCCTGCAAGATTTTCCTTCAATTCAACACAAAATTCCCTCTTAGAAGATAGCACCTCCATGACAATTATAAGAACTCTTTGAAACAATGTCACCAATCAAAAATCATGATCAAGACAAATATCTAAAAAATTGTATCATATAGCCAAACTTTCTTCTCCTTAGAGAAGTAAAATTTCTTGTCAACTATGGGTCAAGTGCTACACATGTATGAAGATTTTCTTCTTCTCCTGTTATACCTACTTGATGAACTGGGAATTAGAGTCACTTAACATCAGCACTGAATTTTAAAAGTCATTTGACAGATGACAAAACTAAGGTTTAGAAAAATTGAGTGTCTCTACAAAATTCATCTGGCTAGTGAAGTACATAGTTTCCAGTCCTGGGGCTGCTGGGATAGATAGCCTGTGCTCATGCCATTCTAAGCCAGTGTTTATCTCTATTTTGTCTCAGGCCAATTAGAATAGTGCAGTATTTTGTCATAATATGTGAAGCATTGTGGGTGCACAACCTGCAGGAAGAGCTGAAAACCTGCTGAAGGAAGGATAGTACTAGAAAATGAATAAGAAGGCTCTAACCGCCAGCATGCTGTAGGGCCCTAATGCAGCCAGACTGACTTATAGGCATTGTGTTCCTAACAAGTGCTTCCCTATTCATTCAAGAAATCAAAACTCCATTAAACTTCCCACTTAGTGTCCTCTGTCCCTAGCAAGGGAGAGTATGCATATTTAAAGTAAACAGAAATGAATTTCAATGAATTAGGTCAGAATCTCAATGAGTAGGCATGTGCAGACCTCAAGAGATTACAGTCCTTTGCTACTTGACCAGATGTCTTGAATGCTCTTTTCCCCTTATTAATAGCAATGATCAGATTTTATATTTCTTTCCCCAGCCAGTAGAAAGAAAACCCATTTGAATTCCTGTGTCTGTTCGTTAGCTTCCTTGGAATTCTGTAGTTGCTTAGTTTACAATGAGAACCTTAAATATACATATAAAACAGCTGTACTGTTTTTTTTTAAATAAGTGTCATTCTGCTCTGCTCTTGAGAATTATCATAAATACACCATAAATTCATGTGAGTGGTAAATTTAATTTTTGACTTCAGCAGAGTTATCCCTTAGAGGTTTAACAAAAATGAATTACTTCTTGCCATATTTCCCTGAAATAAAATGAAATAAAAAATACCATCATTGCCTTAAGTCAAACATATGGATTCAAGAAAAAATAAAAAGTTCATACTATCATAAAATATGATGTTTGGTGGTTGCTTTTGTTAATTTTGGGCTATTTAAAAAATGTGTTGAAAAAGAAAGGCAGGAAGAAAAATTATTTAAATGCATAAAGTGATACTTATTTGAATATTATTAAAATCCTTTGATTGTATGATAGGGAATTTGAACCAATTTCACTTACAGTTGCTTGATAAGGTCATCTATACTCTTCAGCAAATTTTTACCTGCAGGTATATCTCCTTTAACCCACCTCTGCTTTGGTTGTCTTCCCACTTCCCCAGGGTAAGATTTTAAAAACCCTCTGATACTATCAAGTAGTAGTTTCAGGTCCACAGCAGGAGCAACAACTGGAAATGTTTGTAGCGTTGCCACATATGTGTGAGTACAAAGAATTGGGCTTTGAATTCTATTTCTCTCAGGTCACTGATTCTTATAACAATTTGTGAATAATCATTAATAAAGATTTAGAAGAGAAATTTCCTAAAATAGAATGAAAGAGTGAGGGTAAAAGGGAGTAATTTTAAAAAAGATATTGATGATAAGCTTGGAAAAGTATCTATGTATGCAGAAAGTATGCATATCTATTGTTATGGTTTAGATCTGGAATAGTTTCATAGAGCTAATGTGTTGAAGTCTTGGTTCCCAATGCAGTTGTGCTCCTAGGTAAGGCTTTTAGGGAATGATTGGATAATGCAAGCTCTAAATTAATCAGTGGATTAATCAATAACTTGAATGGATTACTGGGAAGTGGTATAAACTAAAGGAGGTAGGACCTACTTGAAGGAAGTGGGTCTTTGGAGGCACGTCTTTGGGGATTGTATCTTGTCCCCAACCCATCTTTCTCTCCTTTCTGGTCAACATGAGGTGAGCCTCTCTGATAACACCTTCTCTGCTGTGATGTTCTGCATCATCACCAATCGATAGCAATGGATCCAGCTGACCATGGACTGAAACCATGAGCCCAAGTATATCTTTCCTTCTTCTAAACTATATTTCTCAGGTATTTTGTCACAGAGATGAAAAGCTGACTAACAAATCTAGCAAAGACAGATTGACAGCTATTTACTTGAAGTAAGGATTAGGTTATTTATGATTGAGAGTGAAGAAAGGAGATAACTCTCAATAATCTAGAAGAGAGAAAAATCACTATTTCAAACCTGTATTGAAAGATGTACTCAGTGTTGAACAAGCAACAGTGTGATGAAGGAGTTGGGAACAAAAAGAACAGTTAAGTAAAGTAGCTGAAAGATTGTGTCCATCCAGTAGAAACTGTTCTTTCCAAGGTGCTTCTCAGAGCTGTATGCTGGTGTGGTAGATCCCAGTGTGGATACGTTGTGGAAATGGGTGAAAGGAATTGAAAACCTTCTCAAATGATGAATTTAAACTGGAAGAATTTTCTCTGCAAGAATAAGTTTAAAAGTTCCATCAGAATAATGATGATAATGACTAGTTAAGTTTTACCCATTCTTCCTCAGATTGTTGGCATAATTTCACATTTTCAGAACCTGTTGGGTTGTGCGTGTCTTGCTCATATGAATAGACTGAGGTAGGCAAAAGCCTGTAACCATGCACCAGGGAAGAAGAGTAGGCAAAGAAAGTGGGAGGAAGTGAGATGGAGGAGAGCAGGAGATTGAGGAAGAGTCGGGGAGGAAGGAGAAACAGAAACTTCTGAATCTCTTAGAGACCCAAAATCACCAAGAGGAGGGTCTCTTTCATATGAAAGATAAAAACGACTCTGAAATGAAAGCCATATTCACAGAATGATGAAGATTTCTCCCCAATCTGGGTTCAATATGAATTAAAAAAAAAAAAAAGCATTGCTTTAAAAGTCAAATCAAGAGTCATGTATATTCTGTCTTACTCAGTGTTTTCATTTCTCACAATTATACTAAAGAAAAACATTTTTACAATTTTTGGCAATTTCATGTATTAGAAAGTTCCACTCTCCTGTTTGGATGTGCTAACTTAGTACCTTAGTACCTGGTGGCAGCCAAAAGTATTTCAGGAAAGGAGATAACTAAGCTTTCTCAGTTCCTTCAATCCCAGGCTCTGTCTCATGTGGCATTGTTAAGCATTGGAAATACTGCTGAAATGGGATCAAGTGTACTAGGTAGGTTGAACTCAGTGGAGAACTGACACTGAAATACATGATGTTGTCAATGCCAAGAATCACGTCACTCTTTATTAGGAATACACCTCCACATGCATTTTCCTTATCCATAAATGATAGATTTTCTTTGTTCTCTGTCTCTCTGATTCCAGGCATCGATGCATGAGACCACTGACTCGCTATAGGCATGTTGAGTGCATGACCCCAGCATAGAACACACCTACATGCAGCACACAAAGGTGCCAAACCTATCTTCTTGGCCTCATTAATATTAGGTCACAGCAAATGGTGCTAACAATATGCCTCTCACCTGCTTCATTATGTAATAGTGACTTTCTTTTCATCTCTGGCCTAAATTGCTTTTTTAGATCTATTACCCTATAAATTTTTATCTTCCCATGGGCCCTCTCCTATAAAACATTTATTTAAAAAATATTGATTAAATATCCACTATTGTGAAATCTGTAATAGTTACTAGGGATTCAGCAATGAACTAGAGAGCTAAGATTCTTAGAGCTAAGATTCTGACCATTATCATTCTAATGGAGGAGACAAATAACAATAATAATTATGACTTTAACACACTCATTTTGATTGATTTAATTCTCATAACAACCTTATGATGTAAGACTTCTCCCCACCCCATTTTTGCCAGTGATGAAATTGAAGCTCAGGTTATCATGCCATGGTCACCCAAACAATAACCGATAGAAATGGGATTCAAACCCAAGTAAACTCCAGAGCAACAACAGAGAAAAAAACTATTAATTAGAATAATTTACAATAACAAAACTTACTGTAAGAAAAAGTAAAATGAACCAGTGGGGTCAAGACTGGTGACCTAAAAGGAGAGAAATGAATAGAAGGGAGGGGGCTCTTTGAACCAGATGCTGAGAGATCTTTCTGAGTAGATGACATTTCTCTGAGATCTGAGTGATAAGAGAATCCCTTCTGCAAAGAGCAAATAGGAAGAGCCTCCTGGGAAGAAGGAACTGTAAGTGTGAAGATAAGAGGCGTGTGGGAAGATTCCAGGAGCCAAAGATGTCTTCTGCACCACAGGACAGGGAGATGTCACCTCACACCCGCAAGCAGCTACCTCCAAAAGATGAAAGGCAATGGAGCCTGGAAGAGAATGTGGGGAGGACAGAACCCTGCAAATTACCACAGCCTGCATGGAAAAGGGTGTGGAAGCTTATCAAAAAGTTAAACCTAGAATTGCTGTGTGACCTAGCAGCCCCCCTGCTATGTACACATCCAACAGAAATGCTGAGGAGACATTTGCACTTTCACATTCATGGCAGGCTATTCAGAAAGCCAAGAGGGGAAACAACCTGGGTCCCTCTATGGAGGAACGGATAAAGCAAATGTGGCACTTGGACACAGGGAAATAATATTCAGCTTAAAAACAATAAAGGGAAGTCTGTCATGTGGAATGACATAGACGAATCTGGAAATTATGTTAAGCCAGGCACAGAAAGAAAAGTACAAGATCACACATAGGTAAAACTTGATCTCATAGAACGAAAGAGTAGAATGGTGGCTGCTAGGGAATGGGATGGAGGAGATATTGGTCAAAGCACAGGAAATTTCAGTTAGCCAGGGGGATAAATAAGTTCAAGAGCTCTATTGTACAACAGGGTGACTAGTTAGTAACAATGTTTCTGTTCTTAAAGATTGCTGAGAGGACACTTTAAATATTCTCACCACAAAAATCATTACACAAATGATATGAATCTACCTTGGGCACAACCATAGAAACAAAAAGTTGTATACCATTTGTATACAATGAATCATAATGCAGTCTGTAAAAATAAAATAAAAAATAAAATATGTATATGTACATGAGTATATTCATGTGAGTTACCTCCATTGAGCCATTGTATACATACTTCAAAAGATCATGTTGCATGTGATAAATTATACATTTTTGTCCATGAAAACTTTTTTGTTTCTTCTTTTAAAATTTTTTATGTGTTCTAATTTGTTGTACATGATAGTTGGATGCCTTTATACATTTTGATAGGTCATACATAAAAGAAGTGTAAGCTTTTGATTTTAAAGAATTTAGGAATTGAAAAGAAGAATATGAAAGAGATGGAGTTAAGAAGGCAGGGTAAGCACCTGATCTTGTAAAGGTTTGGAAATGAAGGAAAGGAACAAGAAAACCTATGATCCTGGACCATAAAGACACTGCTGGTGCCCCTGAAGAGAACCATTTAAATGCAATCAGAAGCCACTGGGTGACTTTGAGCAAAGGAGTGATAGAATTGCTAGCATCATCCAGGTTGCTTCTGCTGGAAAGTTTTCTCCTATTAATAGTTTCCACAATATTTCTCAAAATATTTTTGCCACAAACATAGATGACCTGCAGCTAACATCCCAAATGTCCTTAGATGGTTCTTTTGTTGGAGGGCAACAGTTTTTCTTCTCTTGACTATCCTCTTCTGGACATCCCTCTTTCTAATTGGTCTGAGTGTCCATGGATGACATTTGATTTTACTGAAGGTGGAGTCATAATTATGCCTCTGCTGCCTAAGGGCTACTGTAGAGGCATTCCAACAGCACTGAAGACAAATGAAATCATGTTTTATTGCTAGAAACTGGAGACTGCTTGGCATTTAGTAAAGCAAATGTTTGACCCAAGGGCACTACTGTACCAGTGTTAATCGTGAACCGCCTCTGTGTTTGCTTTATTAAGTTTCAAAATTTTACTCTTTGATAAATAATGTTCCCACAATAAATGTTAAATACCAAAAGGAAAGAATTATAGTATCTGTAGTAATGGCATGTAATGAATGCTGCAAGGTCAGAAGACAAACTGCCTCCTAAAGTGGAGGCAGGGCATGTGCTGCTTCAAAAACATGGTGTCTTTGAACTACTCCAGCATTATATGTGACCCACCACGTGTTCTTGACATAGGCCTCCCTATTAGATTTTTTAAATCCATAAACAGTGAAGTTTTCCAGCTTTTTATCATCATGTCATCAAGCACAACAACTTAAGTTACCAATGGTTAGTTTGGATAGAAGGGTAGATGAATGATGGAAGGATGGAAGGATGGATAGATGGACGGATGAGAATTCAAATGTTCTCAGAGTCCCCACCTATAAGGGAACCTTGATGATGACCAGACCAGATGAGCTAACATGATCAGGAACTGAAATATCACTGGTAATCTGGTTCAAGTGAAGCTTCACTTTGAGGTCTAGAGAATGATTGTTTTTTAGCTTTCCTGTTTCCAGGAGTGCAGCCAGGCAAGTCAAGGGCTATTAGAGTTTGGATGTGAAATATATCCCAAAAACGCATGTGTGGAAAACATGCTCTCCAGTGCAGTGATGTTCAGGTAGGGCTTTTGGCAAAAGATTCTATCATGAGGGCTGTGACCTCATCAGTGAATTAATCCACCAAATGAATTAATCTACTAATGACTGAATCGTCTATGGGAGGTGGGAACTAATGACAGGAAGTAGGACACTAGGGGCATGCCCTGGAAGACTATCTTCTCTCTGGCCCTGCCCTCTCTCCCTCTCTCCATCCCTATCCCTCTCCTCCCTCTCCCTCCCTCCCTCCCTCTCTCTCTCTCTCTCTCTCTCTCTCTCTCATTCTCATTCTCCCTCTTGCTCTCTGCTTCCTGGTTGCCATGGGCTGAGAATCTCTTCTCCACTATGTCCTTTCACTATGATGTCTGCCTCCCCTTGTGTCCATGGGAATAGAACCAGTTGACCATGGACTCAAACCTCAGTAACCGTGAGCCAAAATAAATCTTTCCTCCTCGAAGTTGTCAGGAATTTTGATCACAGAGATGAAAAACTGACTAACACAAGAACACTTAATTAACTGAGAATAAAACTCAGCACCCTGTTGTGATTCTGTCTTATACTGGCTAACTCTGTAGATCTCAGCTTAGATCTTTTTGTCACTTCCTTCAGGAGGCTATTCCTGGACTCCCCCAGTGCAGATTATATGCTCATTCAGGTGTCTCCATTGCATATGAATAAGCTGTAACTTCTAAGAAAGTGTTCATGTTTTCCAAGTTATATCCCCAATCTTTCAAAGCTAATATGTACTAAAACTAGTAAAAATGTTGAAGTTTTGACCCTTATTCAGGGAGGTCACCCTTTGCCTGAAGTCCAAATTTAAGACAGATTAACAGATACTTCCTTGCAAATAAACTTCTAAATATATCCTTGTGATCAGGATATTAGAATAAGCATGAAATAGTTTCTCCTTATTCACAGAGTATATACACCAAGCCCTCAGCAGAGGCCTGGAATCCTTGAGAGTAATTAGCCTTGTATCTTCTAACAAACTGTGGCTGTAAATTTTGCAGTTTGCAGTGTGACAGAAAAAACAGCACATATTTATCTTTCTTCTTCAAAATTTCATGGATAGAAGATTCCTTCTTACTGTAGGTTTTAGCAACTTCAGTACATCACTTTTAAATTTTCTTCTTTCCTTAAGTTGGTTAATCCCAAAGAAGATGCTATAAGGAATTCACTGTGCCTTCTTTTGATCCCAACTGGTCAAGAGTATCTGCTTTCTCATCTAGTAGGCTACTATAGATTTGAAGTAGAAAAAGAACAGAGTCCAGAGACCTTGATGGGATCCCAAGACAGTTCATGAACTTCAGCCTTTTGAGATTGTAAGGACACGGTCTAATGCTGTTCTCAAAGAGGTGTTTTCTTTCTTTAGACAGAGTCGACAATTATAAATCCCCTGGTCCAAGTTTATTGTGTATCTCTGAAGGATTTAACTGAAGAAATGACATGTACATTCATGGAAAAAAGTGGGCCTTTGTGATAAAATAGCCTCAGTCATTTGGCTTGAGGACTCTGACTATACTATAAAGGGTTGTGCTGAATCTGGGTACAACAGGAAAGGAGTGGAGGTAAAGGCAACATCATGATGGCTGGATGCCTCTTGGGTCACAGTGTCCACTGGAATGACGCCTTCTTCAGTAGTAAGGTGGTAGGAATCACCATGAGCAAAAATCCAGTACCAGGTCTGTAGGCAGATGGACTAGCAGAAGGAAGGTGGTCAGAAGGTCCAGGTGAACACTCAGCAGTCAGGAGGCACAGGACGTAATTCACTTTGGATGGAGTGTTGTCAGTTTGCACTGAAGGCCTGAAGAGAAACTCAGGTCTTCTAATTCCCAGTAACATAGCTGGTGGCAGTGCTTGCTTAGTAGTTACCTCTTTCCTCACAGCAAGGTCAACAGTCCCAAAATTAAAAACAAAACAAAATGAAACCAAACAAAAAAACTATCTCCAGAGTTCCTGCCACATTCTGACAAGCTCTTCTGGGTTGCAGGTCCAGTTCTTGAAAATGTGGAGTCCATGGCTGCAGCTACTAAAAGTTATCTGCTTCAATGATTGCAGGACACTGTAGCAAAACTTTCAACCTCCAATCCTGGACAGTTCATGTTTTGTCACAGAATTTCAAGCTTTGAGTTCCAGTTGTTATTTTTCTCCTTTCTCTGGAGGAAAACTTCTTATCACCACAGTCTTAAGATTCTTTTGAGGTACATCCAGATTTAAGTATAAAAGAGCTAAAGACCAACACAGTTTTCTCCAAAAAAAGTCTTTTTTTTTTTTTTTTTTTCTGGAAGCGAATCATTTGTCTCTGCCCTTTAGGTAAAGGGAATAGTCAACTGATTTTTTTTTTTTTTTTTTTTTTTTGCAGACAGTTGAATGAAACAGCATAATTGGCTAAAATCTAATCAGACAAACTAAGTGTTTGAGAACATGAACTTAACAGGAACACTTAAGTGTTCATGTTCTCTTGCTTTGAGCTGTACCACTTGGTAAGCACCACTCCACAAAATTAAAATGTTTAAAATTCAACTATTCAAACATTTTTAGTGTTTGCTGGATAATGGTCTGGAATTTGATAAAAAGCAGCTGACAATGAACAAAGAAACAAAAAATGGCATTTTGACTATCTCATTATCACACTTATAAGCAAGTAGAATACATGGCAGGCCAGGAAAGTTTCAAATAGCTGATTTTTGAGTTTCAGCAGGAGTTTTAACAAAACTTTCAGAGCACATTAGCCTTCAAATAAAGAAAAAACCCAAAACATCTTCGGGAATTCCATACCTGTTCCAATGAACCTGCCTGCTAAAAATCCATGTGCACCATTAATTAGCTGGGCATGGCAGCACCATTTAAAAATAAGCCTGTTCACTACCAACTACACAAACTAGGGACACAAAGTAGGAGCAAGTGACAGAGCAAAATGGTCGTGGAAAATGGTCAAAGACAGATAGTCAGGCACCAGTATAAACAGCAGAAAACAAAGAACCGCTGGGCCAAAGATTAAATATGCTTCTTGATACTACAGAATACATCCACTCTCAATTGTAGCTGCTTTACATTGGGTGCCATTGTACCATATGCATCAGTCATCCTTCAGGTACCCCATGGTGAAAGGAAAGGATTCAGAATAGAAGCCAGCAGGGCTTGTTGTTACCCCAAATATCTATTATACATACTAACAGCTCACATATCCCAGGAACTCAAACAGGGGCTTCAAATCAGTAGTGAAGGATCCCAAACGACATCTAGGCCTCAGTTTCCTCCCCATGGCATAAAGGAAGTGGCACACAGGAATTGTTCTTAACTCTCTGGGTCACAGGCCCCTTTGAAAACTTGCTAGCGGTGGATTATCATTCCTTATAATGCACGTTCCCACAAATTTTCTGCATACAATATCTGGGAGTTTTGGCGATCTCCAACTCCAATCCAAGTTTCCCAGATCAAAATTCCACGGATGGGTAACTGTTAAGTTTTCTTACAACTCAAAAAAATTACAATAATCATCCTTTACGTATACCAACGCTGTATAGTTTACAAAGCGCTTTTCAACCCCACACACAACGACAGGCAGAGGAGGAAACTGAGGCGCAGATAAATTACAGAGTGACTTGCCTAAGATCACTAGGCCAGCTGATGTCTAGGCCCCGAAGCAAACCCAGCTCTTCTACTCCGGAGCAACTATCCCCAGCCCGGAGCTGCTGCCAGAGATCCCGCATCTCACTAATGCAGCATGAGGAGGAAAAGGCAAAGTAGAAAGCCCACCACCACCATCCTCCAGCTCCCTCCTGCCCCCAAAGCTGGGTTCTTGCAGGCCCTGAAGGGTGGCGCCAGGCCTCCAGGCCGGCCCGGCCACCCCCGCCTCCCCGGCTGCGCCAAATCCCGCCTCTGCCGCCGCCTCCCCGGAAGCTGGGCGGAGCAGTTGCCCGCCGCCACCGACCACCCGGACGACTCCTCGTCGAATCACAAACGCATAGGCCGCCGCCGGAGTTCTGCGTACAAGAAAGAAGCGCCGCGGCGACCAGGCCTGCGCCCCAAGAGCTGGATGCCAGAGCAGGAGAAAGAGCCGCCAACCGATCGCTCGATCGAGCGCGCGCCCGCTCCTTCGCCCTACAAGACCGCGGAGGTGGGGAGGGCACGACGGGGCTTCTTCGAGTTCGGGGCCTGACTCCCCGGCGATGAGAGAAGATCCTGTCACAAACCTTTGTGGAAGAAAAATGTATTGCCTCTATGGTCTCCTCAGCTACTACCCTCCTTATATCCTTGCTCAGTGGGATTTGGTTAACTGGCATTAGTTTGAGGTGTAAATAATGAGTAAGTGGAGCACGCTGATATAAGATAAAGGATAAAAATGTCTAAAAGAAAGAAATTGGGTGTTATTTAGAAGAATTTATAAGAGGAAAGAAACATTTTAAAAGTCTTTTTTTGCGACTATTATAAAAGCAACATACTTGTTGGATGAAATTTAGAAAATTTAGATAAGCCCAGATAATTAAAGTTCACTTAAATTTCATAAGCTATAAATAAGACTGCAATCTTTTTAGTGTGTATACCCACAGATATAACACACTCATGCAGGAACACACATTTATGATTCTTAAAGTTGACATTTACTGAACTAAATAAATTACTATAATATTTAATTTTCCCTCAAATATTCCATCATATATGTTCCCTAATTTACCAAACTAAACTAGATTTCTGGTCATTTGGGCATATTTCAGTGCTTTCCACTGTATTTCTGAAATGGTTATCCTTGAGCAAACATCGTAAGGTACATCTTTATTATTTATTTAGGGCAAATTTAAGTGAAGGATACTTTGTGATTTGAATATTGCTGCTATGGTCTGAGTGTTGGTGTCCTTCCCCAAATTCTTATATTTAGATTCTAATCCCCAATGTAATATATCAGGAGGTGATGAATTTAGAAGAACATTAGTTCATAAAGTCAGTCTTCCTGAATGGATTGGTGCTCTTATAGAAGACCCAAGGGAGCTAGTATTTCAGGCCTAGTATTTCATTTAATATTACCCTCAACCCTGAAAAACAATAAAAAGGATTACAGATGTTACAGATAAGGAAATTAAATTCATAGGGTTTAAATATTAAGGCTCTATGGTTACTATACCTGGAAACAAACCTATGTGTATGATTTCACTCTCCTCATGTGAATTCCAGTAGAAACAATGGAACTGCTGTCAGATGACACCAAGTGACACCCAGAAGTCCCATCCTCAAATTTGCAAAGAGCAATGCTCTGGACAAGAAGTAAAATAGCAACAATAAAATCTTCATACAATGAATATTTGTTTTCCAAGTATCTAAATAGGTGAAAGAACTTTCATTGACTTTCAAGGATATTTTGTAACTTACAATTGTACGTATAATCATAATTAAGCCTTGAGAATGCCTTACACCCTTTGAAGTTCCAAGAATAACCATTGTTAAGAGATAAAACCTTATTTCTAAGGCAGATAATTGAAATATTTTGTAATGAAGATGGAAATGATACTGTGTTATTCAAAGTAAGACCACAGGGATTTGTAGCTGAAGTAGGCTGAGGTTTTAGTAGCGAGAAGATGTTTTTGATAAACCTGCCTGGGGCATGCTAATACATGGGTCTCACTGAAGCTAAGTTTAAAAATTGAATGCTAAAATTTTTAAAAGTGTAATAACCCATGAAATGTGAGAAAATAAATAATTGGAAATATTTTTTAAAGCTTGCGCTTTAGATTTGCTATAATTTTAATACAGAAAGTAGTTTTATTTTTAAAATATTCACTCATGAATTAACTAGCTATGTATTAACCCCTACTCTGTACAAGTTTCAATTGAAAAGTAGATCAGAGAAAAGACTTAAAATGATAAATGGAATCTTCTCCATCTTTGGGACTTTCATAATCTCTTGACCCTCAGGATATATGGTTTGATAAGACACCTTTAGCATGGTTTGTGCTTAAAAAATTATGATTGAATTGGAATGACAAGGAACTTGATCAGCAGGGTATTTTGTTTGTTTATTTTCATTTTAGGAGGGTTGGAGTATAGAAAATCACTTAATGAGGTCAGGGGCTACCTTTTTAAAAAGAAAAGTAAAAATTGTCCATATTGAAATCCCTGAGGATTTCATACATGGGGACATCTGATACTGCTTAAAGGAATGAGCCAACTGTACCAGTCTTCCTGGTCCAGGGATCTGAAATTCCACCAATGAATTAATTTTTTTTTCTTCGATTTAGAAAGGATGTCCAAAGTATGGCCTATTAAATAAAAATGTAAATTTTTTTTTCTGAGTAGTGTCTATTCACTGAGTATCTGTTTCTCAGCAACAGTAGGAGATAAAGATATGGGATAGATTAAATTTTGAAAACAGAACCTGAAGGAAAGAGAGGAAAGCTGAATTTTTTTTTTTAAGTCCTTGGAGATAGCTTGAATTTTTAAAAAGAACTTCAAAATGTTAGAACTAAGAAAATTCATATAAATGTCAAATCCAGTGACTTATTTTTTTTCACCAGCAGCAGCACCTACCCTTTTTACAGGAAGTCAACACATGACCTCTGTTTATTTATTTAGAGTGAACAAACTTGATGCCCTCACTGAAGGTCCTCTTAGTCTCCTCTTCCCTTGTTTATTGAGGCTTATGAGGGCTCTCCCAGGTCCGAGGGTGAGCACAGAATCGAATCCCACATCCTCACTTTTCAGAAGAGAAAACAAAGGCCATTTGAGTTAGACTTCGACTACAATGTTCATTATAAAATAAGAGTTCAGGCTGCCATCTTCATCTTAAATCCCAACTCAAATCCATGTGAAAAGAGCACAAAAGATCTGAATTCAAATTCCAGCTTTGTTTTGTTTAATTAGGTAATTTGGGGGCCTATGTAAGACAAATTATATCAGATAAGGCAAACAGGGAAGGAAGACTTTATTCAAGAAACTATCAGTAGAGTTCAAGAATATTGCAACAGTGTAGAGAGGCTGAACTCAACTCCTCTGGCCAGGAATGAGTTATCCAGAGTCTCTAATGGAAAAAGTACCAGAGGACTGGGAAAGACTGGCTGCTGAATGAGATGAGGTCATCTGTGTTTGCCGACTGTGGTCACCTCAGTTGGGCCCTTACCCTACCACAGAGATAGGGACATAGATGTCTCAACTTCTATGATGATGGACAAATCCCAAATCCTTGAGAAAGATATTTTTGATTTGTAGAAGACTGATATCTCAAATATCAGAGAAAAGAACAATTGAAAGTTTTCAAAGTAAAGTACTAGTAGTAGAGCTAAGGGGCACATAAAAGTTATCTTGACTTCAGTCATTTAAAAATTCATCAATTCAGTGCCTTTGTCTTTAAAAAGGAGGTAATAAAATCTTATCTTTGAGAGGTTGCTGAATATTACATGGATTAACATTACCAGTGTGTTTATACATAACATGCAAATATAGGAGTCTGAAGATCCCAGCAGATGAGGTCAGCTTCAGTTAAATGAGTAAATAAGGAGGGAAACCTATGATATATAACAGGTCCCTAATAAGATCAAGTCCCTGCATCATCTCCAATCCCCTAAAAATTTATCATTATTCTCATCTTACCAAGAAGCAAACTGAATCAGAAACATTCCATCCTTTGTCCAAGGCCACACATCAGCAGGACCTGCTGAGCTGTGATTCAACACAGGCCTGTGTAACCACCAAGCCCTTGGTTTTAATCATACAATACCATACTTCTCAGAAGCTATATCAGGCCCGAGACCAAAAATACACACTATAAAGTCACTGTGACCAGAGAACTGAAAGTCGACCTTTCTGTTATTATTTTTCTAGTTTTGTTGACTTTGGACATTAAAATCAGAGGCAGAAATTAAGTGGACCCATGGGCTGGACAATAGAGCTATTCAGCTAACATCCAATGAAAAGTTACATGGGTGCAATTTGACGTTTTCTAGAAAAGACCCTGTGAACTCTTAAGAACATCAGTGCTCCATTAGGAGGAAGGCAGGCAACCTTTTCTTTCCCCTTCTATACTTGACATTAGCAGGAAAGGAGCTGGGTGAGTGCTTTCTGTCATAAACAAGACCTTTTACCTCCTTGGAGACAGCTGGGCAAAAAGCATTCTGTGAGAAGCTAAACACTAAATAAATGTTTTTCTTTTTTGCTTAGACTGTAGCATGTGACTTTCTCTCTGGCTCTTCTTATCAATGCAAAGTCTATTCAACACTCCTGCTGGAGGTATGATTTAGCTGGTGAACTCATTCAGCTGGGGTCATTAGCTCTCTGCAGAGTAGGTGGGACTCAGGACCACAGACTTGAGTTTTAAGCTACTTTCCATCAAGGGACCTTGAGAAGAGCAGTTCTTTTCTCTGAGTCTTAGTTTCCTTCTCTGTGTATTGAAGGATGTCATTTACATAGATTAGAGTTTTAGTCTTGTTATTGGGAGTCTAGGGAGTCAACCAAGTACTGTTTCTTTCCAAGAGGCCTTTGGGGATCACCCAGCCACAATAGAGCCTTTCTCCCTTGAACTTCCATTCCTTCAACTGTGGAGAATTCTCAAATAGGTAGTATTCTTCTTTGTCTGTAGGGAAGCACCCTTGGGTGATGAAACAGCACCTGAAGGACACACTGCTTAATCTGTTGCTTACTACTTAGGTGATGTAGAGCAATTCATCCAGACTCTGAGCCGTGGTCACTTCATCTGTAAACTGGAGGTAGAGTGGATACTTGCCAATTCTTTGTTTTTCTTCCCTAGCACTTGTCTGATGGATTTTCTGGAACTAGGGAATTCCTTACCTGATAAAACTTGAATTGCTTTGTTTCAATCCTTGCACTCACTTTTCTTGTTCAGAAACCTTACCTGAGTATCTACCAGTCAGATGTCCTGATTTCAATTTGAATATGAGGAAGGTGGTTTCATTAAGAATCATTTCCAGCAAGGGTAGGGGTAAAGCCAGCAGGTCTCAAGGAGAGCAGTGGAGCACTGTTGGTGATTTAAGCATCCAGCATTGATGCCAGCAGCAGTGTGGGCTTTGTGGCTGAGCAGTGAACCTAACTGAGAGTTATCCAAGAATGGATGATCCTCTAGCTCCCAGAAATTCTCAGAGCTGCCTTTAGGGACAGCTTTAATGAATTCTGTTTCCACTCAAGTGTGGGGTCTGTGCTATACTTGGGAAGCCTGCCTGACTGATCCATGAGGGCAAGAAAACCCATGGTGCAAAGTTGGTTTGAGGATTAAATAAGGTCAGTACCTGGAACACAGTAGGTACTTTATAGATGGTGTTAGGTTTTACTGTGTTGGAACATTCAATCTTCTCAAAGATCATCATGCGTCCATGGCCAGGACACTATGTTGAGAGTTTAGAGGGAACCCCTGCCCCCCCAAAAAACATTCTTGGTTATCCCTCCCTTAAGGACATTTGTTATATCTCAGTAAGAGAGGCAGTACAGTAGAGATGGCAGTATAGCTTCTGTGTGAGGTTATCTGCAGTTCAGTCCCCTCTCTTCCTCTCACTGATTTTCTTATTGCCAGGCAATTCTGTATCTCAGTTTTGTTGTTCTATGTAAATTAACATTTTAGTTTCTACCTCATACAGTTTTATGTGAATAATAAATGATCTAATTCAAAAGAAAATATTCAGAATAGAGCTTGATACACACACAGTATGTGCTCATTCGATAGTGACTCTTTGTAACTGTGCTAAGTGAAGTTATAGTGATCAAAGAATTTCCACAGCTCATGTTTCCAATTGACTCAAGCACTGGGATCAGTCCTTATGGAAATGTCAGCTACCTCCCTGTGTTTTGAATGGTAGTGACAGCTACCAAGGACAGAGCAAAGGCTGAGGGCCAAGGACTCCATTAAACACATCGCCCACATATTGCTGCTGGTATTCTTCCCAGGAAACATGCAGTTATATCAATCCCTCTTTTACAAAGAAAGATTTTCTTGATGACTTGGTCACAGTCATCAGACTAGAAAGAAGGAATCCCCTTTTTTGGGGATTGAACCCAGGGCCTTGTGCTTGCAAGGCAAGCACTCTACCAACTGAGCTATCTCCCCAGCCCAGAATCCCAACTTTCTGATTCTAAGTCCATCATCCTAATGAATACACCAAGACTTTGTGAGTCCTGATTGTCCTGACAGTGAATCTGGGGAAGTTTGTTTTACTTATTTTGTGACAACACATCAGGTCTATTATTTCAGAATGCAAAATGATTTGGAAACTGTACACTGAAAGGATTTTGCTTGGGTATAGCTATCCAAGATCAGCACAGATTTATCACTCTGTTTCTAAGAAAGAGACTGAATCCTCTTTATCAGCTCAGGGATACCATCTAATTTTGCAGGATCTCCTTATATTGAGTCTGTATCAGAGCTTGTTAACAGTTGTTTTAGGAAAGCAGGTTGACAATTCCCTCCAGGATAAGACTCATTTTCTCCTTTACCTCAGTGGTTTAGATAAGGCTCACTTTTTCCTAGGTGCAGTTGGAGTTGGCCATTTAACTATAGTAATGCATAATTAGAATTTTGCAAAAGAAATCAATAGGGAAAATGGAAGTGTTTATGTAGATTTTGTGTATCTGAAACCTGAACCAGTCCATACCTTAGTTTTTGAGGGCAACTGAGTTGAAAATACCACCAACCCTCAGAATACAAATTAAAGTTAAGAAAAGCTGAATAACTGCAATCTTAAGGCAAAACTTGTTCTTATCTTACAATTCATTTTCTACTTAAAATTTAATCCACTCATGACTAAATACAGTACTTGAAGATATAGGAAAATTCTGAAATTTCTAATTAGAGAAAATTAGAATCAAACTTCTCTATTTTAAAAGAAGGAATATTACCTTTTACATATAAAACATGGCATTCAGATGATATAGTAGCAACAGATACTGTACTGTAAATGTTATAAATATATTTGAAAATTAATTTCCATTGCTGAGGTTTCCATGTTTTAAGTAAAATCCCAGGAATCCACTTTGTGGTATACACTGAGTAATCATAATGCTGTTCAATTCTGGTTTCACTAAACTTTTTGGCTACATTTATTATAATATTGCTTGTTGAGGACATACTACCAAAAGCTTTTTACAAATTCATTGCAGACCTATCAAGATACCAATGATATTCCTCACAGAACTCAAAAAATACAGTTCTAATATTCAATTGGAGGAAAAGAGATCCAGAATAGCCAAAGTAAAATACAGAGCAAAAAGAGAAATATTGGAGGCAGCACAGTACATGATTGTAAATTATATTACAGAGCTATAATTACAAAAAAAGCATCGTATTGGCACCAAAACAGTCATGAAGACACAGACAATACCACATAAGTATAGCCATCTGATAGTTGACAAAGGTGCCAAAACATACCTTGGAGAAAAGAAAACTTTTTCAACAAATGATCTTGGGAAACTGGATATCCACATTTAGAAGAACAAAACTATATCCCTGTCTCTCACCCTGTACACAACTCAACTTAAAATGGACCACAGACCTACAAATTAGACCAGAAACTTTGCAAGGTCTAGAAGGAAACAGGATCAATCCTTCAACATATTGACACAGGCACTGAATTCTTTAATGAGAACCCTAAAATTCAAGATATGAAACCAAAATCAATAAGTGGAATGGCATGAAATTCAAAAGCTTCTGCAGATTAAAAGAAACAAGAATGTGAAGAGAGAGCCTGCAGAATGGGCGAAGATCATGGTCAGTTGCTCCTCTGACAGGGGATTATATCCAGAATATAAAAGTAACTAAAGAGCACAACATAAAAAAAAAAAAAGAAAAAGAAAAAGAAAAAGAAAAAAAAGAAAGAAGGAAAAGCAAAGAAAATGAATAAATGACCAATTTGTTCTTTAAAGCAGTTGATCTTATCTCAAATCCCAGGGATTAATGGTTAAAAATTAAAACATGGGTGATTCATATTTTAGTATAAAGCTTTCATGTTTGTTGTTGATCCCAAATAGTTTTAGTGCTTATCTGAATTTTTTCAAGAGAATTCTAACAGCTTATATTAAATGGTTCACCACAAAGTTAAAATTTCTTCAATGATTTCTGTTACAAACTCAAATTGTATTTCCTACCTTATAATATGTTTATATTAAATGCTTATAATAAAGTACTTCCCTTGATTGTGTCAAATTGGCTTGATAAATCTGATACCCTGTGATTAAGAATTTCCACAGAGAGCTCTGTGTCTTAATTGAACAACAGGACAATGACCAAAAAATAAATCTCAGTGGTAAAGTGTCACTAAATATAATTTATGTTCCTGAAAGTACTTTATTCTCAAGATTCCCTCTTCCTTCAAAAATTCTGCTTATTTGAGCTAGTAACTTGGACTCTAAATAGCAGAAGTTTCATTTTCCTCTCTGTAGGAACAAGATAACAAGATAGGAATGTTATTTGGTGTTTGACGGAATGTTTGCAGGCATTTTCAAATAAGCCTAAAAGAAGTCCAATAGCCTAAGAAAACAAGGAATCTTCTGGAAAATAAATTTTTAAAGGTAAGACAGAATAAAGATGCATGAAAACCTTTGAAAATTAGAGAAAAAAAATCTGGACAGAGGCTGAGGGAGTTTTCAAGTATTACATGGGACCAGACATTCTGGTATCCTTCCAGTCAGCCCAAGCTTCTTGTATCAAAGTCTAAGAAGAAAGGGTTACATTTAAAAAGCAAATGCAGTGATATTGACCAAGATATATTGTTACCTCATGTGCATGTATGAATATGTAACAATAAATCCCACCATTACATATAATTATAATGCAACAGTTAAAATATGGGGGAAATAAATATAAAAGCAAATACAAACTGTAGGAATTAGAGAAAAATGTGAAGAGAGCTGAAGAAAATCCTTCCAAGACATTGACCAAATTTGGTACATTGGGTCCTTATGTACCCTTTGAAAATTTATTTCTAATAACTTTTTTTTATTTTAAATTGGCTGTATTAGAAATTGAATCCAGGACGTTGAGCTATTTCTAATACATTTTGCCAGTAGACCCTATGGTGCAGATTTTGGTAAACCATTTAAAGTATTTAAGTAATCACCTCTGAGGCTTTAATTCCAGATTAGAGTGCCACAGGTGTACAAAATTATAGATATGGTTTGATTTACATGTAAACACATCAACTCTTTATAAAGAAGAGTTTTTAAATGAACATATGTTTGTTTGTAAAATTCTTGGCGCTATTGGCAGGGTAGAAGTCAGTTAGCTGCATTTTATGATTATCAGCAGTTCTAATAGTAGCCAAAAATCAAATAGAGACTAAGAAAAGAGAAACAAATCGCAGATGCTTCATAGTACTTGAAAAGATTATTTATTGGAGCAAAGGTGAGATATACCATAGAACTCCCATAAATACTTGCAAATCTTGTCTAAAAGTGGTGGTGTAGAGATCCTACAAGGGACAGTGAAGACAGGTGGGCAAGTTGTTTGGTTATTCTCGTCTTGACCCCACTTTATTTTTTACAGTCAGACATGGTCTTGAGTCAGAAGGGTTACAAATATAAAATCCTTAACTGTTGTGTATACAATGGGGACTCAATAGATACCATTAACTTCCCAACCTATCGGGGTTCATTGAGTTCATTTCTGAGAATGTTGGCACTTAAAAACTTTATGTACTTGAAGACAACAGGACTGCATTTAGGAATAATTCTAGGAGGTTTCTGTTAAGCTGTCTTGTGTTTACTTTCATATTATGGCTACAGTCTACCTAGATTATGGGTAAAAAGAAACCCTGAATACTTGTGCCTCTCGTAGTTTTCTTTATGGTACACACCAAGAATAAAATCCAACCATTGCTATCAAGAAGCAGAAGGTATGGGATAGAACCAAATGCTCCCTGTAGAAAGCTATTAAGGTCAGAAATTTTTGCTTCTCTGCACTACTTCTTAGCCTATGTTTTTGATCATTGCTTGAGGAATAATGATCTCTGTTAATATCATCTCACGAACTACCTCTCTGGGCTAAGGAAAATGGTAAAAATCAGGTGAGATGGAATGCAACAAGCCTCTCTATTTCTCTTTCTTCACATCTTTTCTTCCTTAAGAAAAAAAGAAAAATCACTCTTCTGATCAATCAAGTGGACAACTGAATCATTTTTAAGAACAGCTTTTATTTAGAAAAAAAAAAAGAAATGTGCTATCTGGAAGGCAAGGTGGCTTAAAGCAGATCAGCTTTGTAACAATGCAGAGAGAGGACACTGATTTTTTGAGGACGTTGAGGTGGCTTCATCAAAATATCAGCAGTTTTTCTTGAGACCATGAATCAATGCATAATTTCTTCCCAAGTAAGTACTTTCCTGTTCACAAAAGAAAGTGAACGCAATCTGCAGTAAAGATTGGAAATGGCATCTCATCATCTTGTCATCCTCTTCTCATTGTTAATCATGAAGAAATATTTAGAAGTGGGGGGATATGCACGAGGACTTTCATTTTTCATTCTGCATCGTGGGTATAATTTGAAATTTTCTTAGACGTGAGCACATAATTCATTTAGAATTTTCTAAGTATACATTAAATGAAAGTGATTACTGATGGTCAGGGTCTGACTATGTTGAAGGAGCAATGTATCAGCAGAAAAACTTTCAGCATATAATCTACTTCTATCCCCACAAAATTTTTAAAGTAATTTTGAGTTCTGGTAAATGAAAAGACACCAGTTTTTGCATGCCAAATCTACTTCCACACCTGTTGCAAGTGGTTGAGTGTATGAAGGGAAACAACAAACTTGAAAAATCTACAACATCTTTGGATTTTGGAAAATTCTTATGGGATGATTATTTTATATTTTTATATTTTAAAATTAAGGTACACTTGACATACAATAAACTAAGTATATGATGATAAACAATATACATACATAAACTAAATGTTTATATAATTACACAAATTATATAATATGCTGAATTTTATCACTTTAAATTGTTGTGATTTTTATTATCTAATTTAAATATTTAAGACATATAGTGTGATGATATACCCATGAAATGATTCTAATCAAAATAGCAAATTTATTTATTATTTTTTTTCATCTCCAAAGTTTTTTGTATCCATTCTGCCCTTCCTCCCAACCTTTCTTAGGCAACCATAGGTCTGTTTTCTATATGAGTTTACTATTATATGATTTCATATATAAGTACATAGCTCTTTTATCTAGAGTCTTACATTCTGTGTAATTCTTTAGAGATGATTTGTCCATGTTTCCATAGTTTATTTCTATGGAAACATAGATACATAACAGTTTGCTCTCCATTCACTTCCTGTTGGACATTTGACATGTTCCTGTGGGGCTGGCATGGATAATGCTCATGTGAATACTTGGGAGCCTTTGTATGCCTCTGTGCTTTCTTTCCTCACATGCAAATCCCCAGGAGTGGACTGGCTGGTTTATGTGGTAGGTGCACATTTAACCTTCTAAGAAACAGTTAAATTGTTTTCCATAGAAGTTGAACAAGTTTTTCACTAGACACAAGAGTTCCTGTTGCTGTACCCCCTCACCATTCTGGATATGTTCAGAATTTTAATATTAGCCAATTTAAGAGGAGAATAAGGATATGTCATTATAGTGTGAATTTTCACCTTCCTAAAGACTAATGGTACTGAGGGTCTTTCCATGTGCTTGTCATCTGTATATTTTTTGCTGGTGAAGTGTCTATGCAGAGATTTGCCCATTCTTTTAATGATTTGTTTATAGTTTTAGTTTGGATATGAAGCGTCCCCTGAGAACTCACGTGTGAGATGAGGCAGGACTGTTCAGAGATAAAATGATTCTATTATAAGAGTTTTAACCTCACTGGTAGATTAATCCATTTGATGGGTTAATAATTGGAAAGGCAAGTAGAGTGTGGATGGAGGAGGTAGGCTACTGTAGACATGCTTTGGGGGTTTACACTTAGCCTCAGATTCCTTACTTGCTCTTTCTCTGCTCTGTGGTGCTATCAGCTGAGAAGCTTTCCTCCACTGCTCCCTTTACCATGATGTTCTGTCTGACCTCAGGTCCAGAGGAATGAAATCAGCCAACTGCAAACTGAGATCTCTGAAACCATGAGGTTTCCTTTTCTAAGTTGTTCTTTAAAAAAAAAAAAAAAGACATTAGAATGTATTTTGACATATTATACATATATGGAGTGTAACTTCCCATTCTTCTGGTTGTACACAGCACAGAATTACATTGGGCATGAATTCATATATGCATATAGGAAAGTGATGTCTGATTCATTCTAATGTCTTTCCTATTCCCATTCCCCTTCCCTTTCCTTTATTTCCCTTTATTTAGTCCAAAGTACTTCTATTCTTCTATACCCCACCCCTCATTGTGAGTTAACATCTGCATATCATATTTGTCTTTATTTTTGGGGATTGACTTATTTCTCTTAGCATAATATTCTCCAATTCCATTCATTCATTGGCAAATGCTGTAATTTCATTCTTCTTTATGGCTGAGTAATATTCCATTGTGTATATATACCACATTTTTTTAGACATTCATCTGTTGAAGGGCACCTAGGCTGGTTCCATAGGAGACCCAGCATAGACAAAGCAGTCCTTAGTAGGAAAAGCAAAGCAGGTAACATCACAATACTAGAACTTAAACTATACTACAGAGCTAGTAGTATAAAAACAGCATGGTATTGGCACTAAAACAGACATGTAGACCAATGGTACATAATAAAAGACACAAGAAAACCCACATAAATACAATTGTCTCACACTAGACAAAGGCCACAAAAACATATATTGGAGAAAAGATAGCCTATTCAACAAATGATGTTGGGAAAACTGGGAATCCATATGTAGCAAAATGAAATTGCACCCCTATCTCTTATCCTGCATAAAACTTAACACAAGTGGGATCAAGGACGTAGGCAATAGATCAGGGACCCTGTGCCTAATGGAAGAAAAGAGTAGGTCCAAATCTACATCACGTCAACATAGGAACCAACTTCCTTAACGACACTACTAAAGCACAAGAAGTAAAATCAAGAATCAACAAATGGGATGGAATCAAACTAAAAAGCTTCTTCACAGCAAAGTAAACAATCAAGAAAATGAAGAGAGGGCCTACAGAATGGGAAAAAATCTTTACCATCTCAAATAGAGCTTTGATCTCCAGGATATATAAAGAACTCAAAAAACTTAACACCAAGTCAAACAAAAACAAAACAAAACAAACACATAAATGAACAAACAAACAAAAAACCAAATAACCCAATTCATAAATGAGCAAAGAATTAACCAGGCTATTCACAGATGAAGAATTGTGATTAGTCAACAAATATATGAAAAAAAGTTCAACATCTCTAACAATTAGAGCAATGCAATTTAAAATTACACTGAGATTTCATCTCACTCCAGTCAGAATGGCAATTATTAAGAATACAAGTAATAATTGTTAGTGAGGATGTGGGTACACTCATTATTGCAGGTGGGACTACCAATTGTTGCAACCATTCTGGAAAGCAGTATGGAGATTCCTCAGAAAGCTTCCAATGTAGCCACCATTTGACCCAGCTATCCCACTCCTAGGCATATACCCAAAGGACTTAAAATCAGCATACTACAGTGATGCAGCCACATCAATGTTTATAGCAGCCCAGTTTACAATAGCTAAACTATGGAATCTAAATTGTTCTTCTTGGATATTTTGGTCACAGTGACAAAAAGCAGACTAACATGTTTACTTTCTTATTCTTGAATTATGAGAGTTCTTTACATATAATGGGAACAAGCCCCCCACCACATGCATGTGCACACACATACACACACACATATCCTCCTGTTCTTATCTTAGTGCTTTTGTGCTACTATAACAAAATACCTTAGAGTGGGTAATTTATAAACAATGTAAATTTATTGCTGGGAGACTGGGAAACCTATGATCGTGGTGTCATAGTTTCTATATCTAGTGGGGTTGCTCTCTGCTTCCATGTTAGTATTTTTTGTTTCATTCTCAGGAGTGGACAAACACCATCATCACATTCACCCTCTAATTAGTGATTATAAGGCACTAATCCAGTCATGGGGGCAGAGCACTGATGAGGGCAGAGCCCTTATGGTAAATTCCTTCCTAAATGCTACAACTTTTAATACCTCTGCATTGGGAATTACCTTTTGCAAATTTTGTGAGGCATACAAGCATTAATATCATAACACTTTCACAAACATGTATGCTTTATATGTAAATAAATATACATAATGTTTGCTTCTGTTGATCTTTCAAAGACTAGAAGTTTAAGATTTGATGAAATACAACATGAAGTATTTTTATTTCATAAATTATGCTTTTGGTTTCCAATCTGGAAAAATCTTTGCCTAATCCAAGATCACTAAGTTTTTTCACCCTTGTTTTCTTTAAATGTTTTAGAGTTAAGTTTTAAATTTAGATCTATGACACATTTTGAGACAAATTTTTTGTTTGTTTTTCTTAATTATTTTTTTTTATTTTTACAGACTGCCTTTTGATTCATTGTACACAAATGGGGTACATCTTTTCATTTCTATGGTTGTGCACAATGTAGATTTATAGCATTCATGTAATCATACATGTACATAGGGTAGTGATGTCTGTCTCATTCCACCATTTTTCCTGGGTAAATTTCATATATAGTGTGAAGTTAAGGATTGAAGATGCATTCCTTTTTAAAGATAGTCAACTATTTTAGCAACACTTGTTGAAAATACTACCATTTATCAATTGATTTCCCTCTACGATATTTAAATATCAGTTTTCCATTTGTTCAGGGGTCTATTTATCTTCCACTGATCAATTTCTCAATTGTCACATCCATCACCATATTATATTGATAATTGTAGCTTTATAATTAATTTTGAAATCTGCTAGTGCTATTTCTACACCTTTGATTGTTTTTTGGTTGTTTGGTTTGGTTTTATTTATTTTCTTTAAAATGCCCTTGACTCTTCTAGAATCATTGAATTTCTACCTGAATTTAGAAACTATTTATTTCTACTCAAAAGATAAATACCTGCTGAGAATATTATTTGGATTATGTTGAATCTGTAAGTCAATTTGTGGAAATTTAATACTGAATTTTCAGTTTATGAAGCTATTCATGTTAGTTTATTTTGTGTTTCTATGAGAAAATACTTGAGACTTGGTGCTATATAGGGAAAAAGGGGTGTTTTATCACAATTTTGGAGTAAGGTCCAACATTGACCTTTTCAATCTGCTCAACCTTTGTGAAATCTCCTTCAGTTGTGCCACAACAAGGCAGAGAAGTGAAGTTGCACATGGCCACATGCAGGAGAAGGCATATATTAGGTAGAGATGGCACACATTAGGTGAACCACTACCTGTTCTTGCAAGAACTAAATCACTCCATGAGATCAGCAAGAATCCTTTCTGAGGGTGGTACCTCCAAGGCCTAAAGCAACTTCTACCAGGACACACCTCTATTTAAAAAAAATTATTTGTATTGTAAACAAATGGGATACATCTTGTTTCTCTGTTTGTACATGAAATACAGGTATACCATTTGTGTAATCATATATTTACCTAGGGTAATAGTTTTTGATTCATTCTGTTAATTTTTTTTTACTTCCCCCTCACCCCTCCCACACCTCTTTTTCCTCTATACAGTCCCCCCTTCCTCCATTCTTGCCCCCCATACCCTATTATGTGTCATCATTTACTTATCAGCGAGATCATATGTCCTTTGGGTTTTTGAGATTGGCTTATCTCACTTAGCATGATATTCTCCAATTTCATCCATATGCCTCCAAATGCTATAATTTTATTTTATTTTATTTTTTATGGCTGAGTAATATTCCATTGTATCAGTGTGGAGATTCCTTAGAAAACTTGGAATGGAATCACCATTTGACCCAGTTATTCCACTCCTTGGCCTATACCCAAAGGACTTAAAACCATCATACTACAGAGATACAGTCACATCAATGTTCATAGCTGCTCAATTCACAATAGCCAGATTGTGAAACCAACCTAGATACCCTTCAATTGATGAATGGATAAAGGACCCACCTCTTAAAACTTCCAGGACCTCATCACTGTCACCCTGGAGACCAAGCTTCCAATACATAAGGCTCCATGAATGATGGATTTTTCAAATCTCTTAAGTGAAAGAACTCACTATTTTAGTTTTTTATGAGGTCTGAATCTCTAATCTTTGGGAATGGTTCTTCCCCTACCTTTGGATTGTTTCTCCACATGTCTGATCAGAACTTTGGTCAATAATCAGGGGGACTTCTTTGCAGATTCCTGCAGATTCTTTCTATGCATTTCCTTTTCTCTAGTAGTTTGTCCAGTGAATACTTGCCTGGGTCTCCAAGACTCTCCTGTCTCCTCAGTGCACCAAAGCCACCTGAATTCCTTCCTCTGCCTAAAGCTTCTTTCAAGGTAGTAAGCTGGGACAATTGCAAGACTCATCTCATTCATTCTTGATGTCTCAGAGATCACTATCCATTGCTATCTGAGGCTCAGTGTTTTCCAAACCGTTGTCTAATACAATTTTCCTGTTTGATTGTTCTTATTGTCTTACATGGGAGTATAAATTTTGTTCCTGTTACTGTGTGTGTTAGAACAGGAAATTACTAAATATTGGTTTATTTTACTATGGATTTCTGAGAAAAATATAATAATAGAATATATTGAATGCAAATAGGCAGGGATTTTTGTCTGTTTCGTTAATTGTATCTCCAATGTCATAATTAATGTCTGGCACAAAGTAGGCATTAAGTAGTTCTGGATTTAATTAATAGATAGCCATGTACTGAATACCAAGTAATTTATTCAAGTTTCCATCATATTTTGAATATTTAGACTCATCCTGAAAAACTCTTGATTTTATCTGTCTTTTGGAGATGAATAACAACAACAACAACAATAATAATAATAATAATAAAATAACAAATATTCAGAGAGTGTGTTTGTCTTATTCAAGGTCCTACAGATCATGTCCTGGTCCAGGTAGTTCTGACTACTCAGCCCTTGTACTTTCCTATAAGACATATTAGACCCCAATGAGAAAAATTGATTGGAAGGTATTGTCAGAATTATAATAGAATATTCAAATTTCAGATCACTGAATCCATCAAAGCAGCTGTTACTTTTTAAGTTAAATGTGCATAACCTTTAGCAATGCATGTTACCATACTGCTTAGCTATGGGGCTTTATAAACAAGATCAACATATCTCAAAATGTAAGTTATAATTTCCTCCTGGTTTACCAAAAATGTAGCACCAAACTTTCACAAATTTATATAAAAAAGGTTATAGTATTGGGTAATATGTGAGAAAAAAGGCTCTGAGTTTTAGTACTCTCAATTCAAATCTCAGTCCTACCACTTAATATCTTAGGTGAATCTCCCTAAGTCTTATTTCAGTATATATAATGTTAATAATGGCTACTGTGTTAGTTAGAGTAGGCCACGTTTAGCTCACAAATTGCAATGACTTAGGATAATTAATGTGTATTTCTCATTCTTGTCATGACTGGTGACTCTCCTCGGTAGCTCTTTTCCATGCAATGACTCAGGGATCCAGGTTGTCCCCCACTCACCATTTCTGCTCCTAGAGCTTCATTGGAGTCCACTTCTAGAGCCTCTAGAGTTGACTGACTGGTGAGCAAAGAAAGACAGTATAGCGTATGATCTGCACTTCATCACCACATTGACACAGGATGTGATATAGCAATTTTTCATCCTTTTACTTGCAAACTGTTCATATCAGTCCATGTAAAGTGTGTTTTGTAAGTGACGTATTATGAACTCCTGCTGAAGTTCATTGGTAGTATACACTCTGATGCTTCGACAAATGTGATAGGAATCAGGAATGCCGTTCCTGGTTAGACAGGTTTCCCCAGCAGCCATGCTACATGTTGAAGGTAAGAATGCATCATTGTATGTAACCCCTACACCTGCCTTTTGGGATTGTTATGAGGATTCAAAAGAAGATACATAACACCCTTAGCATCTGGCAAATATGCTGCTAAAAATTGGTAGCGATTGTTATTGCTATTGAATAACTATATTGATCTAGATAAATTCAATAATATTTAGCTATGAATTGAGCTCTATTCTAAATTATTTATTGGAAGAAGTTAGGAAACTCAATTTTCTAGTGTTGGAACATTAATCATTCTGTTGAAATAATTGTACAATATTAGAAATTACACATGAGTGAGCATGGCAGAAAAATAGTTATCTAACATAAGACTAGAAGTTTATTAAGTTTATTACCTGTAGATATGCTGGATTCCTCTCTCCTCTTCCAAATCTTATGGGCATTTAACAAATATTGGTTCACTGTTTCTGCCCCTGCGTTTGTTACATTGCTCAAAATCACCTTTTTCTTTCCATTATCATTTCAGACTTTCAAGGTTCAGTCTTCCAGGGTTATCAGCACGTAACTTCCATTTTTCAGTACAGAATACATCACTAACAAATGATTCCTTATAAAACATGGTTTCCTTTTGTCCTCCCATTATTAATAACCTACAATAGGTCTTTATTACCTATTGAATCAAGTTTGAATTGCTCATCCTGACTCTCAGGACTGCAGTTAACTGGCTTTACCTGACAAATCAGTGAAATAATATTTATCTAAATGCTCTTCCATATTCTTCACAGCAGATCCTTCATTTCAATTTTCTCTTCTTAGTGTGCTCTTGAACTTTTTTCTTCTATTTGCTTTTATTAATAGTATTCCTCCTCCTCAAAAAAAAAAAAAAAAGAAAGAAAAGAAAAGAAAAGAAAGTTTGAGACAATAGGTACACTTCCTTCAAGGGAAATTTATCAATTAGATAATTTATCATTTGCATATAGTAGAAAAAACAAGGCAATGGTATCTCCAGTAGATGGATATTAAATTTTCTTTATGTGAAGTAAGCCTGGAGGCATATGAAATAGAGTTGGCATCCTAATTTTGTTTTTGTGAGTGACTCTCTAATCTTTCTCTTCCACTTTCCTAGAGCAGGAGGTCAGTAAATAATGATGCAGAGTGCTCTTGCATGGCCTATATCTAAGAATGGGTTTTATTAGTGAAGAAGTATACAAGCAAAACCAAATACAAACAAACAAACAAACAAACAAAATGAAACAGAAAACAAGTGTGGCCCACAAGGTGTAAAGTATTTACCTTTCCTGTTTCAGAGAATGCTGCCCTAGACCATGACTTTCATTCACAAGCTCATAATCAAATTCAGAGGTTGGAGCTCTAGCAATCATGCATGTTTCTAGTAACAGAAAGGAGATTCAAGACAAAAATTGGAATGACTTGCCTCTAAGCTGTTGGAAGTTCCTCTTGGGAACTTTTCCAAAGTCTCATATGTCACTTCTTATAATAAATGAGATTATACTTTACCACAGGGACAAATTCTCATGTGTCAAATCTGAAAATATGGAGTCTTTTAGTTAGGATCATTATCACACATAAAAAATTTTGGCATTCCATGTTTAGCAAACATGGTTAAAGAATAGGAAAGTGTCCCTCACTCTTGCAGTTCTAATGTAAACTAATGTAAACTCTGTAGGTTCCTGCTCCAACACCAATAAGAATCCTAGCTGTTGTGGGTCATAAAGGGTCATACAACTAAATCTCACTGTAACATAAAGGGCTAGCTGTGATTCTGAAATAGGTTGAAAGTATGTAAATAATGACTGTTTAGCGTATGGCCTGGGAATCAATGACTTTTAACTTCTTCAGTACTCCTCCATAAACATGCATTTATTTTGCCAAATAACTCCATTTTAGTTTGAGCAGGATCATGTCTTGTTTATCTTGGTGGAAGTTCCCATCAACTATTGTAAAGGCAAAACTGACATTTGAGCAGGATCATGTCTTGTTTATCTTGGTGGAAGTTCCCATCAACTATTGTAAAGGCAAAACTGACATTTGACTTTTTGTTTCAAAGTAGATCTACTTGAATTACCTTATTTAAGTCTAAAATCTATTCCATAAAAAAGAATATTCCTCATCACTAATAAATAGTTCCTGGAATGGTAAGCTTTCTGTTTCTTCAACAAATACCTGAGATAACTTGCAAAGAATAAAGCTTTTTTTCCTAACAGTGTTGGGGGTTTCAGTTCACGATTCATTGGCCCATTACTTTGGGTCTGAGGTAAGACAGCACATCATGGCAGGAGTGTTTGGAGGAACAAAACCACTCACCCAATGACCTGGAAGAATAACAAAGGAAGAGGAAATGGTTGGGTTCCTGGTATCCTCTTTCCAATGACCTGAAGACCTCCCACTAGGCTCTACCTCTTAAAGGTCTTACAGTCTCCTAGTAGTGCCACAGGCTGTGTAACAAGACTTTAAAACAAGGACCTTTGTGAGACAATAATCCAAACTATAGCAATTCTGAGTGCATTGTGTGACTACTAGTCACAAGATATATGATAATGAATAAAACAGACCCATTTGCCCTCCTGGAGCATATGTCCTACCAAAGTGACAGAAACAAAAATGAATAAATGAACTATATAAAGACAGCAAAAACTTCAAGTTCAAGGCCCTAAACAAGCATGTGCAGAGTGGGCACCTTTAAGTGGCATCAAGGAAACTACTAGCATAATTAGAGTATGCAGGGAAGAACACATGAGAAATCAGGAGTTGATGTATAACGTTACAAATGATTACAAGGACTTTGGCTTCTACTCAGAGTGAAAGGGGGCAGCATTGCACAGAACCACATGACCTCAATGACATTTCAGAAGAATTACTCTGACATGGTGACTAGATAGAGGAGGGGTGACTGTCTCAACAAGGGAGATCAGTTAGGAGTCATTGCAGTGATATGGGAGGGGATCATAGATGTCTGAGAGAGGGTGAGTCTACTTTTCCTTGCTGTATCCAAAATACCTGAAATAAACAATGGGGAAAACATATTTGGGTTTATGGTTCAAAGTATTCAGGAAGTGGTCAGAAGATTCATTGCTTTGGACCTAAGGTGAGGTAGAATCATGGCAAAATGGTGTGGTAAGGGAAAACTGCTCACTTAAGCCACTAAAAATATGTACATCCTGATAGAGGAAAAATCTCCAGGTTATGCCTTTGATTAATAGCAAGTTGAATGCAAAAAAACCTTTTTGATATGCTTACTTTCACATAAGGAAAGAGTAGAAAATTCACAATTAGAATCTAATAAAATGGTTCGATATTTGAGGAGACATGACAGAAGCAAGACCTGTCTGTACTTTTCTATTTTGTTTGAATTTTGAATCATAGTGTTATTTTTCTTAAATGAGATAAAGGGGAAAAAAGGAGTAAGAGACATGAGCACAGACAGGTAGGGAGTGAAGAAGTGAGACAGGGAGTGGAGGGGAATGGCAGCTCCAAACAATCCACAGCTCTTATTTTGTTTGTGTGTTTATTTTAGAGATAAGACAGTCACAGTATTGTGTGGGTTGATGAGACTGACCCACAGCAAATGAGAAAACAGAGGAGAAAAAGACACAAGTCATCACAATGATGTCTCTTGGCAGGGAGGCCTCCTTAGAGCCAGTATTCAAGGTGAGAGGGTGACCTGGGATGGGAGACCACCCTACTCATCTGAGGAAGGGATGAGAAGGCAGTCACAGCAGAGAAGGGATGCCATGGACAGAATTCTGTTCCCCAAAATTCACATCTTAAAGCCTAAATCTCCAAAAGGGTGATGTTTGGAGATGGGAACTTCAGGTACTAGTTAGGTTTGGATGATGTAACTGGGTGGGGCCCTCATGATGGGATTGGCACCGTTATTTACACCACAGAGCTTGGTCTCCATCTCTTTCACCATAGGAGGACACAGTCAGAAGGCAGCCTTTGCAAGAGATTCATCACCAGAACCTAGTGCTGCTGGGACCCTGACTGGGGCTTTCCAGCCTCCAGAACTCCAAAAATAAACTTCTATTGTTGAAGCCAACCTGTCTATGGCATTTTGTTTAGGGTAACCCAAACTAAGACAGGAAGGTAAGGAGTGGAAGTGATTGCAGGAACCTGTGGAATTTGTTGAAATTTTAAAAATATAGGTTGAGTTACACAGAGCTTGATTAATGATGTCCATGTTTCTAGGATTCATAGTTAAAATCCACCTCTTATAATTAACTATATTTTAAGCCTTTAAGGAGCAAAGGTTTCCATCACAATTGTTCTAGCAAAGGTACTTCCTTTCACAAGATTACTGATCTCAAATTCATGGTTCAGAACCTTTGAACTTAATAAAAGGAGTCCTTCCAAGGTTATAGAAAGTCTCTTTGACCTTTGTAGCACATAGATTTTTAGCAAAAAAATAAAAAATCTACAATGACAAGATTCAGAATAGGTTGAAAAATGTCACTTAAATGCCTGATGACAGGGATGCAATTTTATATCCATTAACTTCTCTGCTGATTAACAAGAAGGAATGGTTAGCTTCAGGCTTCTCTTCTAAGCACCCAAGTCAACAGATAGCCTTTCTTTCAAGCTTCTTCATTAATTAGTTATTAAGACTGATAGTTTAAATTTAGACCTACTTTTCTTCCAGGCAGAATTATATAGAGAGAAGGGACTTATACATTTCAGCTGATTCAATTAAGTTCTCAATTTTCTTATTGAAGTGGTATGCCTGCCCTCACTTTTATGCTTTCAAATTCTCTTCTAGTTATAAAAGTTAACATCACGTTATTTCCTTTTTCTTTTTCTTTTTGGTACCATGCATTTATTTTCCTTTTTCTTTTTGAACCCAGGAATGCTTAACCCCTGAACCACATCTCCAGCCCTTTTTAAAGATATTTTATTTAGAGACAAGTTTTCACTAAGTTGCTTAGGACCTCAATAAATTGCTGAGGCTGGCTTTGAACTCATATCTCCTGCCCAGACAGGCCATCTTGTCCATCTCTATCCTCATATTATAACAGATGTAGAGCTTGGACTCTGATTACCACAAATACAAAAAAAAGACACCACAAATCCATTTATCTCTTTGTCTTTATGGTAGTACTGAATATTTTAGAGGATGATAAAAGAGTATTTTCCACACAGCGAAGCAATTACAAATCCCTTTTCTTATAATTTGTCTCCCCCCTTCATGTTTCTCCTCCTGATATTTTTGCCCTCTCCTCATCTTTCCCCAAATTATAAATTCCCATTCAGTTCCAGTGCTGTGCAATTCCTCCTTCTCTACTGTTGACCATTGCTACAACCTTCCTCACTCTTACCACTGGACTCAAAGTTAGGATGGATTCCAAACCACAGCTGTCTCTTTCCTGTCCTAACTTGGTGTTAGGACCAAGTACAGATAAGATACACTTTTTTCAGTGCAACATTCTAAAACCTCCTTCCTGATCTTACTTTATATCAATAATGTCATTTCTGAAACTCATGTTTGCGTCCACCCATTCAATGTATTGGGCCACCTGAAATGGTCTATGCTCCTTAATCTAGGCTTCCACCTCTCCTGGGAACCTCTTTCACTTAAGACCCATCCTGTTCACCTAGATAACTCCTAACCATCTTTCAGACTCAGCCAAGAACTCAGTTACCAGGATTCTCAAGACTGGGATCAAGGATCCTGGCCTGTGTTTCTGGAACAGTGACCAAGTGCTTTTTCAAATACTGGTCATTACAGTTACTCAGATGAAATTCTCTGATTACTTTGCTCTTCCTTGACAATAGGAAGATTTCAATATTTAATCCTCACTTCCTGGGATAAACTTTGCACATAAGAGAATTTCTGTAACTACTAAAATGCATAAATGCATGAAGGAAGAAAGCAAAGACAAAATTTCAAGGTTTTACTAAATTGTTTAGTCTAAAACGATAAAACCCATTCTCATTCACAGCTGATGTCTTTGATAAAACTCGATCTTTCTCTTTGTATAATCTTCTTAGCCTTTGCAACATTTAGAATTTTGAGGGATCAAGAAATAATCAATTACTATTTAATTTGCACACTTATGTAATTCCTCTTAAGGAAAATATTGTACTTATAATAAGGCTACTGGGGAGATATATCTAAGCTGGCAATTCATCTTTTCATGCAGTACACTCAAAGTCAATTTAATTCACATCTTCTTTTGCTGTAAAATTTGATGTTAGAAGCAGTTCAGTTTTCCATTTTGCAAAGTTTGAGTGATCATTAAAAGAGATCATTCAGATTGCTAAATAAAATAATTTAGCAAATCGAATTGTGCTCTTTCTCAAATAAATTGTCTGCTATTTGCTGTGATTTGTCACTTTACTCGAGTTTTTCTTAATGTTGTTTACTTCCACTTCTTTCTTTTTTCTTTCTTTTTTCTCCAGGAGGATCACATTTTGAATTTGATCCAGTTCTCTTTTAGGAACTTTTTGAACTGAAAAAGAATAAATCAATGAATAATGCTTCTTGACACTAGAAGTTTTCCATTTGGCATATGGTGATGGTAACATGTGGTGAAATGGTGTAAACATGTCTTGATATTGGATAAACCATGACTTCAGTGAATGCGTAGCTGTAATAGCAGCATCAGTATGGCCTTAATTTAGTCATCCAAATACAGTTAGGTAGTGTCAGTATTCCATATTCCCAGATTATTAACTCCATTACTCACTTTTGTTGTATAATGTTTTAGCAGTTGTCCACCCAAGCATATTCTGTTTTAACTCTCTGAAAGGAAATTTTGGGATAAGTTTTTCTCTTATGATAAGCAATATTCACTAATGCATAGTCCCTTAGCCTGAAGGCAGACAGTATGATGGCACAAATATAAGTATCTTGGTGGATTTAAGCTACCAAACAGAAGGCATTACCTCCAAAATTTAGCCAGTAGGCAGCAATGTCTCAGTCTGCACACTATGGCAAGAGTAAAATTTAATAAAATTTAGTCCATGGTTTGGAAGGAAAGATTGGTAATAATTTTTGTGAGAACAAACCTACATAAATACTCAAGTTCAGAAAAATAGTACTAGATTGCCTGACATCTTTTTTTAAGTGATCTAACCTATAACCTTAAACGTATTTTCAAAACAAATCATGAATAAATAAATTTCTAAAAGCTTTGCTGATAAACAAAGACAAATTGTGTGTTGGGTGCTGAACAACTCTGAGGCAATTCATAAGCAATATACCTATAGGGGTAATGATAATAAATATGCCAATAAGGTCCAGTAAATATTACAATCAGGGTCCAGGTCATGAAGAGGTAGAGCACCAAAGAATTTAATAAAAGTACTGATTACAAAGGTATAGGGAAACCATAATATAATACAGTTTTTCATGCTAGTAAAGTACAGCAAACTAGACACTCTGAGACCTGAAAGAGAGAACAATGAAAGATTATTAGAACCCACAAGGACCAGGGTGGTTGGTGATACAGAGTGTATTTGAAGACACAAACAGGGGACCACTCAGAGGTCATTAAAAAACAACAACAAAAAAAATCTGTATATTTTGATAGAGCAAATAAAGAAGTGTCTATTTACAAAGTCCATTGTGTTTAGTACTGAATCATTCCCTATTTTATCCTGACATAAAGTTAGTTTTTATTCAGCTGTATTTTAATGCCATACCTTAGTTTCAAAAGGAAGAACATCCTTTATGCAGCAATATATTTATTTCCCAGAGACTTGCCAGGTGTACACACATTAACAAAGTTACCACAGGTTCTATCTATGGATTGCTATTTCGGGACTGTGTGACTGTGCCATTAAATGGTAGGAAGATTTATTCTCATCATTTTAGATGGACACATTAGAGCCTTTAACCTGCATTTCATTTAGGGCAGACACTGTGGTAAGAAAATGAACTCAATGCTTTTAGCTGAGCTTCTCATTCTGGCTCATAGAATCTGGTTTCTTCATGTCACTTTCCCACTTTTAAGGAATTTTCTCGTTAACAGAATAGAGATTCAAAGACTCTGAAACAGTTCTTTTAGTGATGGACTTTGTAAACCCAGTGTGTAATAAAGAATGACAAAATTCACACTTTAAAGTAGATTGCATGTACTGAATTTAATAGCATTTAATCATAATATAAGGAATAAATTACAAATAGTGTTCATATATGTTTGTAGTGTGGTCCTGAGGATTAAGTATAAGTCCTTCTAGCTAAGGACTTAGTGAGACCTTCATTTGGGTGTGGCCATTGGGCATTCTTGTTTTCTGGTCCTGTGTGACTCTTTCTATGTTTGACGCTCATTTGTTCATTTCCTTTGAGAATCAGGCCATTTTCTATGCCATGATGATCCTCATCAGGGTAATTGCTTTACTTGAATCAAGAGCAATATAGTGACTGATGAGAGAAAAGCCATTGCAGCAGTTTCAGACTTTAATCAGAGTCCTTTCACCTGCAGTTTTTATAGTTTCTGCACTTATCACTGAATAGACCCTGGTGCCCAGGAAATGTCGGAGGACTCCATTGGCCCTTTGAGAGCTTCAGTCCTCAGAGGCAGTGGATCAGGCCACTTTCCAGAGAGCTGAACTAGATTAGTGGTTTTCAAACTGTTAATACATAGGTCAGCTGCTTCTATTTCACCTTGGGATCCTTGTAAAAGCAGAGATGCCCTGAAAGATTTATTGAGGAGTTTGGATTGCACTTCAGTTGGCTGAATGTTTACAATCTTCCAGGTGTGTAACCTTTCGCCATCTCTAAAAGCTCTGAATAATTTTTTTAACTTCTCATTGCATAATTTATCTCCTTCACTAATAAAGTGGAAAGAATTGATTGGGCCTCTAAGACTCTAAAGCTAAGGAAGTCTGAGGTTTAGAGTTCCTCATTTTCATCTCTTATGAATATTTGGAACTTCAGGGAGTTTAGAATGGCAGGGGTGCCAAGTTATGCTTAGGAATTATTTTTATAAAAATTCATATGAAATCGACCTAAGAGATCTCAAAACAAAGGAAGATGAAGCTCCAAGATCATCAGTTTCTTGTGTTTTCTTTTCTTATCCTGGATAAATGTTTGATTTTTCACTCATAGTGTGTTACTATTTTTTCTCTAAAAATTGCCCTCCAAAAAATAAAAGTGCCAGGCATCCAAAATGTGGATCTGATCCTCTTTGCCTTTTGGGCTGCAACTAGTGTGAGAAGAAATGAGAATAGTGGGAGAAAGAGGGAGAGGCTGCAGAAAGAGTGCAGAAGTTGACTTCAGAGCATCAGATGACCAGCTGGGTAAGGGAAAGGGGACATGATCAGGAATTGTTGGCTACAAGAAAAGACTAAGGATGTAAGAAGAAAGCGTTGGATGAGGGTCTGAGGAAATGAACTCCATTTTACATAAGAAAGTCATATGACAGAATGAAAATAGTAATACCCTTAGATTTCAGTATGTTAAATCCTTGGCTCCAAGAGTCCAATGCTGTAATTTTCAGTAACTTTCGTGGTATGCCTGAGTTGTTTTTCTGTTTGTTTGCTTGTTTGTTTATTGTTTTTTTCTCATTTCAAATAGAAATCCTTATTACCAGGCTCAGGGGTTTGGTGAGGAATAAGATGGCATGAATATTTGTCCCTGCCCTGTAAATCTTAAAAATTCCTGAACGAATCCCTATTAAATGGCAAACTTCAAAAGAAAAAAAAAAGATAAAATCATGATCATATACAAATATAAGATGAAACCTTGTCACAGATTTTATTTAATTAGTGAGGGAACTAGTAAAAGTTATAAACTGTTCAGAGGTGAATTTAAAGTACGTCTCATACATTGACATACAAGCAATGCTGACATGAATTTACAAATAGATGAAATACTGGTTTATTCCACAGGACAGAGGGGAATTTGGATAAATTTGTCTACATATCTATGGACAATATTTTTTTAAAAATTTGTCTGTTATAGTTTACAGAGCTGCATAATGACTGACGGAAAATAGAAGACACAGAAACTCCATAGAATAAACACAGTCTGGCTGTCCATTAAAGATGTCAAACTTAAAACAATGTCTGTGTATTAGCTCATAATCCCATGAATCAGTAAACCAGTGTGGTTCAGGAGAATTTTCAGCCTAGGATTAGGCTAGTCTTCTATCTGAAAGCTCTGGGAAAGACTCTCCATCCAAGCCCTTTCAAGTCACTCATGGACAGTTTAGTTCTGTGTGGTTGTAGGTTTGAAGTCCCTATTTCCTGGCTGGCTGTGGGCTGGTGGTTACTCTCAACTTCCAGAGACTTCTAGACTCCATTTCATGAACTCTTTTCCAGCCTCAAACCAGCAATGACACTCAAGTTCATCTCCTCCTTTGGATATTTCTGCTTTCTTTTGCTTCTACTAGATGGAGAAAGTTCTCTCCTTTTAATGGTTTGTGTAATTAGATTAGGGCCCTATGGATAATTTTGATATTTTAATAACAGCTAACTTAAATGCATTATACAGGAAAAACCTCTTTGCAGCAATATCTAAATTAATGTTTTGATTCAAGAAGACACAACATTGGGGAAACCATCTTTGTAATTCTTCTTACCATCTAGCAATCTTTTTGGTTGATGTCAATATTTTTTCATAATTTTTCTTCCACAGAAGTATAACGAAATTCCTTTCAGTGGTTCAATTTGCAAGATTCACTCACATGTGTATTGTAGATATGAACTAAACCTATCTATAATTATTTACAGTGCTGTTCTTCACTTTTTGGCAAATGGTTATATGCCATGCATAAGATTCACTTTTCTCTCTTAATCCTCAAACCTTTACAGGGCATTATGATTATTATCACTTTATAAATAGCTACCACATTTCACAGGAGTCTGGTATTCCATTTGCATCAGTTCCTGCTCAGAAATAACAAAGAAGGAAAAGGATCCTGGTGGGAAAGCCAGAGCAGGAGAAGTACAAGAAGAGACCCTGGCAACTCTGAACCCAGATCCTCACTGTTACCTGCAGCTAGCAAGACAGGAACCCTGGGCACCCTGGGAGTACTGGTTTTAAATTGCATTTTTTGAAGGAGCTAGTTGGAGATGATTGGCGATAATCTTTCCTACGCTGTCTCCAAAATAGGACAGCTGAAGCTGAAGAACATTCTTAAGCCTAGACTGTCCTCTGCCAGGAGTATAATGTCCTAAGGTTTGTGGGTTTGCCTTGCCCTTCCCATCTTGTAATGCTCAATTCTAAGTATTCTCCAAAACAGTTAATTCAACACCCCTCCCCTGACTCTTCTGGAACCTAAGCTTGTTTGTGTTTAAGACCAAGTTATTCACCAAGGAAACTGTACAGAAACTCTTTTAGTGTTTACTTCTGGCCTTCCTCCAAGTGAAGCATGTTCTAATATCCTCCGCCCATAACCCCCTATATTTCATTTAGCTCAGTTTTTTTTTTGTATAGTTTAGTTTCTTCTGTTTTGTTTCCTTCTGTCCTATTATCCTAAAACACTCTACACAAATGCACATAACACCTTGTTTCAACTCAGTTTTAATACCCAAATAGAAGATTTTTTTGTTGAAACAATGTAGATTCGTTGGAATCATTTATTACATATTGAAATAATTGTTATGGAACTAAAGTATGCATTTCAATTTAAAAAATTGGTCATAATTTCCCTATATTTTCACTATCTGGATTTGTTTATGGTAATTATATACTCAAATATTCAGCCGGCATGGTAGAATAATCAAATTCCTACATAAATTGAGAGATTTAATTCTCTGCACTAAAGAGGGAAATTTTCCTTCTTCATAGCTGATAGTTTTTCTCAGTTAAAACAAATAACAAAAATCATTATTATGTAAATTTACCATTCAATAGAAAGCTATTGAGAGCTAGAGTTGTGGCTCAGTGGCACAGCACTTTCCTTGCACATGTGGGGCACTGGGTTCTATCTTAAGCACCACATAAAAATAAATGAAATGAAGATATTGTGTCCATCTACAACTAAAAAAATATTAAAAAAAAGAAATAGCTATTGAATGTCTGCTCTACAGATAAAAATGAGAACATAAACTATATATGCTGGTGGGATACTGAGGAAGGTTAAACTAAGTAGTTCATGTGAAGTTCTTTGAAAAACATTTGGTACATGTCAAGTGTTAGATAAGTGTGTACAATATACTCCTTCCCACATAAAGGGAGGGAACACAGATGTCCTATCCTTAAGGCACACTCAGTCTATTTGTATAGACATGTGCCTCTTGACCAAAATGCAGTGATTGACAGCAAAGAATGTGATTGTTCCAGACATGCTAGCTGGGACAGAAATTGGCAGAAGGGGGCAGGCAGAACAACTTCCCAAAGATACTGGGACTTAACACTGATAAACAAGAGTGGACAGAGGCTTTCCCAGCTAACTTAAGCAAGTGCACCCTTGGACAAAGGAAGAGGTCAGGAGCTTGCATGGCTTTCATCATAGGGGAAAATTCAGAAAATGACTGGAAAAGTGGGCAAGGTGGGACCATAGATGTCACTGGACAGCAGCCTGCAGAATTTGGACTTGATTTCTTATATGATAAGAGCAATTGAAGGTTTATTTGTTATTAAATTCAAGTTGGATTTTAGAGTAGCAGGTGGACATTGAAGAAGACAGAAAATTATTAAAGTGAAGTTACAAATTAAAATCAAGGCACAGAGGAAGTGCATTATGTTGACAAGTAATATATTCAGATGTATTACTTAATTACTTAATTAAGCACTCTAAGTACAAAGGGGACTTATCCTTGGGCTTTAATAATATTGTACACACTTATCTAACACTTGACATGTACCAGATATTTTTCAAAGAACTTCACATGAACTACTTAGTTTAACCTTCCTCAGTATCCCAACAGCATATATAGTTTATGCTCTCATTTTTATATGGAGAAACTGAGGCACAAAACAGTGACCAAGTTGATCAAGGTCCTGTAGTTACAAACTGGAAAAATATGTATGCAAACCCAGGAAGTCTGGTGCTTGTGATAAAGCAGCTTGGTGTAAGTAAGAGTTTATTTTACAAAAGGTCATGCTTTACCTTAAGAACTCATTGAATTTTTCATTCAACTCACATCTTTTTAATATAGTGTTTGAAAACTGTAGTAATTGGGCAAAATTGACTCAGGAATATTTGTCCTGTGACTTTGACTTGACATATAGCCTAGTGTGAGAAGCTCAGGGTATTAGAATAAGCGTGAACTCAGGGGCAGATATACTGACCTACAAGTTTGTATAAATTAGTTAAACTTTTTACCCTTTCATTTGCCTCACTCTAAAAATAGTTGGAATTCCTGGGGAACAGCCCCTGAGAGGGTATTCAGTGTGTAGAGTATTTATTATGGGAAGTCCTTGAAATATAGATGTGCATCTGTAGAAGGAGAAGGTATAAATAAGAGAGGACAAAATATGTTGAGCTGTGGTACAATGTACTTTCAAGATGCTTCAGCCAAGGCCATGGGTGAGCACGTAAGCTGGAACCTTCCTCTAGAGCTGTCCTGAGCTGGGTTGATGGAGAGTGCAGGGATCATTGGTTGAGGGCCGTGAAGGGCACCATCTTGGGCATGATGACTGTCTGCAACTGCGGCCATCCGAGAAAGAACAGACAACTGATGGTTGTCTACTGACAGTACCCTAAAAGGACAAGAAGTGAGGGAATGAGGGAACATCTGGACCCTCCATCTGGACCCATTCTTTTTTTCAAGTGATAGTTTTACATACTAGGTATTCAAAACATTGTTGGTCTTTTTCTCATCTTGCCTGAAATACTTCTGATTGGTATAATAAAACTGAATGAGTTTGTTCTATGTACTTTCACTTTCTTATTTTCATTTCTTTTTATTTTCTTCTCTTCAGATAACAAAGGGAATAATTAAAACAGATAATATATCTATATCAGCTTTTAACGAAGTTTTCAGTTTATCAGTTTTTGCTCTAGAGACTACTCATAATCAATTTTATTGTCATATGGGCTACTTTATTTGAAGAAAAATCACAACACAGCAAAATGAAAATCCAAGTTAAGACTAGAGTGATGATACTAGTTTCTTAGGATCACTGAAACAAATTATCAGAAACTTGGTGTCTTGAAACAACACAAATTTGCTGTCATAGAAATAAGATAGTGTTCTGTCTGGAGGTCGGAAGTCCAAAATGAGTTTTACTAAGCTTAAATCAAGTCATTGGCAGGTCAGTATTTGTTTTTAGAGAGTGAGAAGCATATTCAAATTGAACTTTATCACTGTCCCTCACTAATGAATCTATCCTAGGCTGCCAATGAGTACAGTAAAATGCAAATATGATTTTGTCACTGCCTTAGAAATATTTCAGCGGTTTCTCATGGTTCTCAGGAAAAAAAAAAAAAATGTTTACAATCACGACTTGGTATCTATTTATCTCCCCAGACTCATTTTTTTGCCCAATAATAATCTTTCTCCAGTTACACAGAAATGCCTTCTCTTGACTTACAGATTTGATAGTGACACTGCAATGGCTGCCAGGAAGTAGGAAAATGTGGCAGATAAAGTCACCATGAGTATGTAACAATGTGTAGTATAAAAATCTTACCAGGGAGGTTTTTCTTTTAAAATAAATTTTTAAATTTAGAGCAGTTTCATATTTAATGAAAAACTGATAGAGTTCCCAGATGCTCCACATATAGCAAATGCCCCCCCCCATTAATAGTATCTTACAATGGTGAGACACATTTGTCAGAACTAGTGAGCCAACACTGACAGAGCATTATTAACTAAATGTACACTGTATTCAAAGCATCTTAGTTTTGATTTAATGTCCTTTTTCTGTTCCAGCGTCTCAGAGGCCACACTACATGTAGTTATGTGTCCTTTGGCTCCTCTGGGCTGTGACAGTTTCTTAGGCACCCCTCTATTTTTGATGACCTTGACAGTTTTGAAGAGTGTTGTTCACGTGTTTTCTAGAATGTCCTCAATTTGTTTCATCTGATGGTTTTCTCATGATTAAACTGTGGCCTTTGGGTTTTGGGTGGGAAGACCAGAGAGGAGAAGTACTCTTGTCATCAGAGCACAAGAGTAGCTACTATACATTTGACTGACTATTGTTGATACTGACCTTGACCACATAACACAGGCAGCCTCTATTAGACTTCTCCAGTGTAAGGTGCCTTCTTTTCTCCCCATTCCACACTCGTTCTTTGAAGGAAGATACTCTGCACAGCCCATACTTCAGTGGTGGAGATTAATGCTCATTTCCTTGAGGCAGAAGAATTTATATAAATTATTTAGAGTTCCTCTCCATGGGAAATTTAACTATTTCCCACATTAATTTATTCATTCATTTATATCAGTATGGATCTATATTTTATATTCTGGGTTATATGCCAATATTGCACAATTGATTGCTCAAATTCTCCCAGCTTTTGCCACTGGGAGTTCTGTCAGTGGGCTCCTCCTGACTGCCTATGACCTATGCAGCATGTGTTTCTGAGAAATTCTCATTTCCTGGCACTACATGGCACTATAGGATCATTTTGCATCTTCCCTGATCCAGGCCTAGAATTGACCATTTCTCAAGGATCCCTGGTTCCTTTTACTGGAACATAGCATGAACTCAACTGGGCACACTCAATGCTACTAGAAACAAGGTTTTTAAAGAAGGAGGAAATGTCTTTATAAATCGCTTGTATTAATCTCCTTGTGGTATGGGTGTGACATTTTGAAGTATAAGCCACAATATTCTAGTTTGTGAACAAAAATAATATTTAATGAGCTAGAAGAGACAATGTAGGGTAATCATGGCAAAAATAAATGTTTGGGCAACTATATAGCTCTGCATAAATGTAAAATATTAAATAATTTTATTCAGCTTAAGGTAAGGCCCTGAGGGCTTTAGATATTCATTCTGTGAGTCAGATTGGAAGGGAGTTTCAATATGTTGGAAAATTTCATTTACCTACTATTTCTTCTCATCTTATCTGATCTTTTCTTTTTAAAACTCTGTCAAGTTATTACTTTGTATTTCTACTTGGAAACTGTTTTTGGATAGAGACATAAAATTAAAAATTTTATGAAAGAAGCTAAGAGATTCTTTCTGGAAAGGAGCACCAAAATAAAGGTGTTTAATATTTACAAATAGATACTGGAATACTAACATATTTACAAAGAGATCCTAGAATTCTAAAATCCCTAACCTTCCCATTCCCTCTCAAACATCTTTATGTCAGGGCTGAGGGAAAGAGGATCAGGACTGCTGCAGTCAGAGGCAGAACTCTGAAACCTGGGATGTGCTGAGAATCTTTCCCCAGGGTCACAGGGTTAGAAATCTATTGGCTAGCAAAAAGTAATAATAAAATAAAACAAATAAATAAAATACTTGGAAATCAATCTAACAAAATAGGTGAAAGAAATCTACAATGAAAATTACAGAACATGGAAGAAATTAAATAAAACCTTAGAAGATGGACAGATCTCTCAGGTTCTTGGACAGGCAGAATTAATATTGTCAAAATGGCTATACTACCAAAGTGCTATACAGATTCAATGCAATTTCAATTAAAATCCCAATGATGTAACTCATAGAAAATGAGAAAGCAATCATAAATTCATTTGGAAAAATAAGAGTCCCAGAATAGCCAAAGCAATTCTGAGCAGGAAGGGTAAAGCAGGAGGAATCACAATACCAGAGCTTAAATTATACCACAGAGCAATCATAACAAAAACAGCATGGTATGGGCACCAAAACAGACATGTAGACCACTGGTACAGAATAGAAGACACAGAGACAAACTCACATAAATAGTTACCTCATACTAGACAAAGGTGCCAAAAACATACAATGGAGAAAAGACAGCCTCTTGAACAAATGGTACTGGGAAAACTGGAAATCCATATGCAGCAAAATGAAATTAAACCCCTATCTTTCACCCTGCACAAAACTCAATTCAAAGGACCTAGTATTAGACCAGAGATGCTGCACCAAATAGAATAAAAAGTAGGCCCAAATCTTCATCATGTTGGCTTAGGACTAGACATCCTTAACAAGACCCCAGAGCATAAGAAATAAAAGCAAGAGTCAATCAATGGGATGGATTCAAACTAAAAATTTTCTTCTCAGCAAAGAAAACAGTCAACAATATGAAGAGAGAGCCTACAGAGTGGGAGAAAATCTTTACTACATGCACTTCAGATAAAGCACTAATCTCCACAATTTATAAAGAATTTAAAAAACTTTACACCAAAAATACAAATAACCCAATCAATAAGTGGGCTAAGGAACTGAGCAGACATTTCACAGAAGAAGATCTATAAATGATCAACACATTTATGAAAAAAATGTTCAGTATCTCTAGTAATTAGAGAAATGCAAATCAAAACTATGCTGATTTCATCTCACCCCAATTAGAATGGCTATTATCAAGAACACAAGCAATGATAGGTGTTGGTGGGGCTACATCGCTAGTGGGGTTGCAAATTGTGCAGCCACTCCAGAAAGCAGAATGGAGATTCCTCAGAAAACTTGGAATAGAACCACCATTTGACCCAGCTATCCCACTACTTGACCTATACTCAAAGTAATTAAAATCAGCATACTACAGTGATGCAGCCACATCAATATTCATAGCAGCTCAATTCACAATAGTTAGATTGTGGAACCAACCTAGATGCCCTTCAATAGATGAATGGAAAGAAACTGTGATATATATACACAATGGAATATTATTCAGCCATAAAGATGAATAAAATTATGGCATTTGCAAGTAAGTGGATGGAGTTGGAGAATATCATGCTAAGTGAATTAAGTCAATCCCCAAATTAATGAAAGGTCAAATGTTTTCTTTGATAAGTGGATGCTGATACATAACGGGGGAGAGGATAAGGGAAGAATGGAGGAATGTTGGATTGTGTAGAGGGGAATGAGGGATGGGGAGGGGACAGGGGAAAGAAAGATAATGGAATGAGACAAACATCATTACCCTCTGTACATGAATGTTGTGACTCTACACTGTGTACAACCAGAGAAATGAAAAGTTGTACCACATTTGTGTATGGTGAATCAAAAAATAAAATTAAATTAAAAAAGAAAGAAAGAAAGAAATCCATTGACTAGCTTTGCCATAAAATTCTAAAGAGCACATAGGAAACAGATTTTATTCTTGATCTGAGGTTCATCAGGCAGGTCTTTCTCCTGGCAATGAGAACAGTTAGGTTGCAACATTTAAACAATAACACAAAAGACTTGAGGATCATTAGGGAACTATGAGGCTTCAAGGCCCAAGTCCCTTGGGTCTCCCATTTGCTCCACATGAGGTCAATTTCAAGTCAGAATTCCCATGGGCAAGGCACCAGTAGATAGAGTATGAAGTCTGACAAAGTTTCTTCATTTATAAAAATAGGGACCAATGTCACAGGGAATTTAACTAGGTATCAGCAGACAGAACCTGATTTGTGACAAGTTTTTAATATATTGCTTTTTTTTCTTTTTCTGGTTATTGAAATATAAATCTAAACCTAAAAACTCAGCAAGGGCCACAACAAGAATTTTCAATATTGTAAAACACAAAAAGATAAAATAATTTACAGAGGAATGCATGTATAGTTTCTAGCCTGAAGAGTCATATAATTCCACTCTTCTATTTGTAATAAGAAAACAACTCTGCTTCCTAGTAATGCCAAAATATGACTTCCTTTCTACTCAACAAATCTTAAGGCATGTTTACCTTTCTAAAATTCTACATATTTTCTAAGATGATTGTAATGGAAACTGAACTTCACATCAAGCTCATCAGAGCACAACTTAAAAAAACATCCAGTATATATTTTATAAAATAGCAAAATGAATGGAAATGTCATATCATCATGGTTTTAAGCAAAAAAAAAAAAAAAAAAAAAAAAATCAGTTCTTTTATTACTCAAAAATGTGATCCTTAACACAAGCTGAAAAACACTGTGAGGTATAAAGGAACAGCAGAAACCTTCATGTTGACAAATGAACAGAGTGCCAAACCTCACCCAGAATGCTCAGCAACAAGAAGGTTGTTTTCAATTGGGAATTGCCACATTGGTTTAGGGGGAGAATAACCAAATATCATGCTTATGATACACATCTTTACATAAGTAATGAATGTGTTTAAAATTGATAAGGTCCTTCTGTCTGTAATTTGTGTACACATGCATACATACACATACCCCTTCAAACATGGACTGATAACAGACACAGATCAGAAAGTGTTTTGGAGTCAAATCACATTATACCTTCTACAGATCCTCCATAGTGGCAGAACTCTTAACTGCAAATCGAGTTCTATTCCACTATGCTTTTCTTCTCTGAGTAGGAAATACTGTTTTAACCATTATCCTGTTCTCTTCAAGTGGCATTTAGGGTGTTGAAAAGGAAAAAAAAAAAAAGCATACTCTTTAAGAAAGGTCCCTGCTACTTCCTGTGCAGATCCCTGTGTATGGAGTTAGGCAAAGGGAACTGCTAAATAAAATCCTTGTGTCCTAGAGTTAGAGAGTAGAGACAGGTGGTTGCCTAGCAGTGGCCTTTAGCAGACAATGTGGAGCAAAGAAGAGGAGAAAAGAAAGGAAGGAATCCTCTTTTCTCTGAGACTCCCTTCAGATGGAGTTCTGACCACTGAGGTTGTCAGGAGGCACTGAAACTGCAGAGGAATTCAGTGAATGATCAGTCCAAGGGATGATTCATTCAGGAAAAGTTAAGTAATCTAAACGAGTACCTATGCAGTATTTATTATTCAAAGATCAAAAGCTGCCACTATTTGATTTCTCAGATAGATATCATTCAAAGACTGCGAGTACAAAGGTAGACACTGAGACACTAAGAAATGGCTTGGAGTTCATTTGAAACCAAAGTCTTGATGGGGAAGTTAAACAGCTGTGATTTGGTCAGGGAGGTACATAATTTGAAGATAGGTATTCTCTTTCCCTCTTGCTACTGAATGTAATTTTTTATATCTATCTAGTAAGTTGTTAAAATACATAAAACACTTATGAAAAGTTACATTTTCATAAAAGAGTGATACCAACTAGATTGAATATGCTTTTATATCACAACTCTCAGTAACTTTACTAATCACTCCTAGGAAGACCCCAAAGTTGAGGCTGTGAACCATCAACTAAGTTATTCTGTTTTGGGGTATAAACTGGTGGCATAAAAGAAAATGAGACACTACTGCAGGCCTTGTCTTATAAATCCAACCCTAGATAGTGATAGTAAGCATAACTTCTTTCCAGGTCTCCCCATTCATCTTTGTCATGCAATAATGATGTAAATTAATGAGATCTGACAGAACAACATGAGGAAAAATATTAAAGTATGAAAGAAGAATTATTCTGTTTTGGTGTTAATTAGAATCTGAATACTTCAGCACCTCTAGTCTGAACTACTGACTTATTTTTCTCTTGAGTGTGTGAATTTTAGTGCAAAATATATTAAATTTCTTAACACAAAAATGTTTTGGATAAAAAACAGAATTTTTAGCAAAGTAGTTGTACCATTGTCAGGAGCAGAGCAGAAAAATACACTAGTCAAAAGATAAAATGTGGAAAGAAATTAATTTTTTCTTTTGATGGAACCACATGGAAATTAATATTTATATGTGGACAGCATTTAGAATCTTGTCTCAAAAAGGACAAGTTAAGCAGGGTTTCCAGAGTCATACTAACAGGAACTATCTATCTCCAAGAGAAAGGAATTCAGGTGCACCTCTTCCATTCTCAGTTCATGGAGGGCTGTCTACACAGTACTGCAAACCATCAGTTAAAAACACACAATTTTAAAAATTAGCTGCTTACTATTATTAGCCAATTATTTTCACTTTTTCTTGAGTCCATAGCAGACCTTGGCTAGGTGTCCTGTTCCTAGGCTGCATACAAGCTGTTCTCTGCTGCCAGAAGTACCAGGTTTGAATTCTGATTCTTCTATTGGCTGCCTTGTGCACAGGTGGGGGACCTGACCCCCTCAATCATCTGTAAATGGGAATAATGATAATTTCTACCTTAAAGAGTTACCAAGGAGTTTAAATTAGCCAATACATAGAAATCATCTAGCTGGGTACGATGGCATGCACATGTCCTTCCAGCTACTCAGGAGGGTGAGGCAGTATTGTTTCAGTCCAGGAGATTGAGGCCAGCCCACGCAACATAGTAAGACAAATCAAACCAGTTCTGGATGTATTAAGGTTCAAGAAAGGCCCATAAGCATCAATGTGCACTATTATCAAAAGATGACAATTCTGAGACATAGTCCACTAATGGCTACTTAGAACTGTGGGATCACTGGTTGGACAGATTTGTTCCATAAACCTGTGATGGTGTTGAACCCATGGAACCCGGAGGAACACCTGCCCCAGTTGAAAAAGCTGACTGAATAAATGCAAGCTCCACAAAAGCAGGATATTTTATGTACGTGTCTCTTGGTATTTCACCTCTTGTACTTATAATTTTACCTGGCATGTTATCAGTCCTCAATAAATATTTGATGTATAAATGAACAGTTGAAGGCAAGGATCAGGAGGAATGCTAAAAAGGGTAATAGTCATTAGATTCAACATAGGTTGAACACATTTAATTTAGACCAATTACTACCAGGACTCACTACATTGCTACAATGAAAATTACAATTCCCCAGTATTGGGAGTTATTTCCTAAATGCAATTTTGTCCAACATTCAGAAGGTTCAGCTATAAATGTTTGTTAATATATTGGGAGTATTCAATAATACTTGCATCTTATTAGAAATATTTGTGCAAACATTCCATAAAAAATTATGATGGCCACTTCAATTTACAGTTAAATTTTCTGTAAAAATATTTATATTAAAAAAAACTATTCAATAAAGTTTATAGTAAAACAAACATCATGATACCAGAAAAAAAAGATGATTTAATTAGGTTTTATTTTTCCATAGGTAAAAACATCTATCTTGAAGCTTTGGCATTTCTCAGAAGAAAAATAAAATAAAGAAGAAGCAAATGAGTTCTCTATGCTGAAAACAATAAGCAAATCAATACTCATTGTGACCTGTCAAAATCGAAGAGCGTGTTTTTTGAGAATTTAGAATTTTCTATCAGTATCTCAGTAATATTCTGAAAGTGGACACCAAAATGTATGACTCATAAAGTGTTTAAAAAGAAACAGAACACACACAAAGAAAAGTTTCTACTCTTGATTTTGTTTTACCTTGAACCACCCGCATGGACTCCTTGACCCCACCTTGCGCCAGCATCTCCTGGTGATAGCGCTCCCCAGCAGCCCTGGGGAGAGGAGAGTGTGACCCACACTTGCTGAGAGGGCCTGCTTGACTCCATGGACACCTGTCTTGAGTTACTCAAAGAAGTCACTCTGATGCTACATTCAGAAAACCTCCCACCACGTGACAAGTCAGTCCTAGATTATTTTCTTACTTCTAAAAATTGAATTCTGATTTCTGAATGATTCTAAAATAAATACATCAAACCAGGTATGATATGTTCACAGTATCAGGATAACTGAATTTTTGGCTTTCTGTTTTTTTTTTTTTTTTTTTTTTTTTAAGCAGGCAGCCTCTATTTATAGAAAGGTTTAGTTTATGCAGTCTGGAAGAAGTAAAAGACAATATCCTATCCTGTATAGTTTTTAGGATTATTTTAAAAGAAAGTTTGAAATTATTTATGCCAGTATTTACTTTCTGAAAAAAATTTGAGACAGCACCTACAAAGACAGAAAAATAACACTCTAAAATAAGAATGCAGGATGAGGAGCTGGCAGGAGAGGGTAGATGGGATAGAATTGAATAATTGGATATATGAATATAGAGAGGAATGTCCAGAAAGAGTGGTAGGAGGGTTGATCATGTAGCAGAGCAGGACTGTCACAGTTCTTCTGGACAGCATGGAGTGCCTGGTCATGGGAACCAGAGAAAATTTTGAGAAAAAGCACCCATGATTTCTGAGGGCAAGGATGTATCTACTGTAAGAAAGGACACGTGGGTTTTCATAGGAGAATACTGTCCCAGTACAAACTTCCTTCCCATGAATATTGTTCTTTCTGTCCTGAAAAGTTGAAAACCCCCACACTCTGGTCAAGGAGAGAGGGGTCAGACAGATATAGAGGCATACAATCAGGATAGCACTTTCTTTGTAACACTGTCTCAGCAGAAGCTGGGTTATGAACCCTGATCTCAACACTTGGATTTTTAATTTTTTTTAATTTTTCTGAAATGAATTTAACACAACAGTCTTCTACTTTCTTCTAATATAACCATTACCTGACATTAAAGTTTTTTGGAAAAAAAAACCCAGGAACTCTTAAGAACAATAACTATTGCATAATCAATCTTGTAACTCCCTAGAAATAAAGTATGATCCTCACTACAACTCTCTAAACTAGAGAAGTATGCAATCATATACTTTGTCTGATGTTTAAATATTTAAAAAAAAATAAGATTTTCTTTTGGATGACAATCATTCTCTAACAAATCCTTTAATTCTCTTGAAAATAAGATGTAAGTATAATACTTACCCCAACTCTATGAAGTAGATAAGCAAATTCTAATTACACAACCACAGAAACTAAATGATGTTCCACATTTGTGTACAATGAATCAAAATGCAGTCTATAAAAAATAAAAAATCAATAATTTTAAGAAATAAAAATAAATAAGACTCTAAAGCAAAATAAATAGATAAACAAGTAAATTTGGTGAACAGGAAAAAAAAAAAAGAAACATTTCTGAAAAGATGGTTTCTTCATCACAGAGGTGTGACTAATCTTAGGATATTCTCTGAGCCCTCTATTCAACACGCAGTGACTTTAAAAATGAGGTCATGTACCAGTTACACTCTGTTACCTTTGAGAAGCATCCTGTTTAATTCATTTGGTTAGTTATTAATTGGGTTATTTGATTTTGGGCTGTAACGTTTTTTCAGGACTTTTGTATTGCAGATATTTGTCCTTGGTCAGAAGAGTAGCCAACTGAGTTCTTTTTCCATTCTCTAGGTTTCTACTTCACATTCTTAATTATTTCCTCGGTTGTGCCTAAGGTTTTTAATTTGACGCCATTCCATTTGTTAAATCTTGGCATATTTCCTGAGATTTAGGGGTCCTATGGAGAAAGGTGTTGTCTGGGCCTTTAGGTTGGAGTGTTGACTCTACATTATTCTTTAGAAGTTGCATCATTTTTCCTCTAATTCTTAGAGCATTGATCCAGTTTGAATTGTTTTTTGTGCAGGGTGAGAAATAAGATTCCAGGTTCATTCTTCTCCATAGGGAGAATCAGTTTTTAAGCACCTTTTGTTTAGAAGGCTATCTCCATCCTAGGGTGTATTTTGGCACCTCTGTCAAGGATCAGATGACCATAAAGGCGTGGGATTATCTGTGTCTTCTATTCTGCACCCTTTATACATGGAATTTCAGATATATATTGATTTTCATTATTTGTTATTTTGTAATTAGTTATATATGACAGGAGATTGCACTTTGACATATCATACATAAATGGAGTATAACTTCTCATACTTCTGGTAGTCCACGATGTAGAATTGCACTGGTCATATAATCATATATGTACCTAGGGTGATAATGTCTGATGCATTCTAGTATCTTTCCTACTCCTATTCACCTCCTGTCCTTTCACTCTCCTCTGTCTAATGCTGAGGAGCTCCTTTCTCCCCTACCCACTCCCCTTCATTGTTAATTAGCATGGCATATGTTCTTTGGCTTGATCTATTTCTCTTAGCATGATATTCTCCAGCTCTGTCCATTTAAGTGAAAATGCCATAATTTAATTCTTCTTGAAAGCTGAATAATACCACATTGTGTATTTATACCACCTTCTTTTCATCCATTGACTGGGAAACTCCATACTGCTTTCTGTAATGGCTGCACCTATTTGAAGTCCCTCCAGGAGTGCAGGAGTGGACTTTTTCCACCACAATGTTACCACCACGCCTCATTAATTTTTAAATCAATGAAATTATTACTGTATAAAAATAAGCAAAAAAATTGCATCGTGATTGTTTCTGATTGACCAATCAGAGTCACGTAAATTCTGGGGGTGGGTACAGGCACTGAACCCTGACCAGCGAATGCCCAGACGTCTTCCCTGTGCAGCTTCACACTGCTGGTCAAGAAAGGCTCTGCCTGGCTTGGGAGACCTGATGGTGGCAGTCACTATGACCTATGGGAGCCCAGACTTTGTTCCACTATGCGAAGCTGCCACCCAGGACTTGTGTTGAGAAGAGTGGCAGCCCCTGCCCAGGCACTCAGCCATCTGGAGCCAGCCTGATCCTACTGGAGCCAGCGGTAGCCAGTGGAGCCCCCAAACCTGGGCCCTGCTCACCCACATTGGCCCACAACCATAGGCAAAGGCCTTTACTGCTCCTGGAAGGTGAGGAAGTCCCTGTCTATGGTGCATGGTCTTGGTTCTGCCCAAAAGGGTAAGGCCAGAGGGACTTGCCACCTTTGCCTATTGCAAGTGCCCAAGTCTTTTGGAAAATTTACTGCCATTTGGAGAACTCTCATGCCTATCATAGAAGAACACTCTGATCTCCGCTTTCCCCTAGCCTTGAAAAGAAGAGGACAAGGAGAACAAGACTGCGAGGGGAGGAGGAGAAGGTCTTCTACCAGACTCTGGATGGGTAAGTTATTTTACAGTTCCATGTACATAATGGACAAACTGACTTTCTTATTTGAAATATCTAGTGTTTCTGGATGACTACATGTGTACAAGGAATGTTAACAGTACAGCATTGTGTAGATTTTAAAAAATGCATTTTGTAAGAAAAGAAATTTGACACATCACTATGGCATATATCTCAACATATTCAGGTATTTGTGTAATTGAGGAACATTTATGGTTTTTATTACACAAATCATTCACATCTTTCATCAATGAATTCCCACATATTATTTATTCTAAGAGGTGTTTTCATTTTAATTTGTGAATTTGATTGCCTCTGAATAAGAATAAAATTAGGAATAAAATAAAATAAGAATAAAATTAGGTTATCTATATCAGACTTTTGACTTTGACTATTAACAAACCACACATCGATTTTATGAGTTTTTGTAGGATGTGGAAAATTTCCTAAAGGGACAATTATGTTTCGTATGTCTGTTTTCAAACATATTTGCCTTTTTTATTTGCAGTGGCTAATCCCTAAAGTGAAGTGTTGAAGAGAAGTAGAGTAGATAGCTTAGCTTTGTTCCTGAGCTGATGGGGAAAATGTCTCTCTCTTCAGCAGAAAATATGCTGTTAGAGATGTTCTCTTGATGTGGGATCTGACTCTAAAGGTTCCAAGTTGTGTATGCCAAGAGTTTTATATTATGATTTGGGCATAAGATTGTTGTCAGGTCAGTGTGTTATGCTGTGGAGATTATTTGTTGGTTTCTTTTGGTAAAGTTCTCAGGATTGTGAGTGATTTTGACTGATTTTTCAAATGTTAAAGCAACTTTTTATTCTGGGCTAAATTCCCAGTTGTTCTGGGATGCATTTTTGTATCCATTATTGATATTGTTATTCCTAAATTTTGTTAAGAATTCTTTCCTTTCTCATTTGGGTGTTGATCTGTATATTTCTTACATTATCTTGCAAACATTTGGATCAACATTGTAATTCAGACATGAGATATGAGAAGTTTTCACACCTCTTTAATTTCCTGGAAATATTTGCACAGAATTCTGATATCTTGTTCTTTAAGTGTTTGCTAGACTTTGCCAACAAAACTATTTCAGCTTCCTAAAAGTGCCATTGAAATGCCATTATATATTTCAGTGTGATTCCAGACTATGTTGCAGATCATAATCCTGGTCTGTTGCATTTCTTGCCATGTTATTTAGGTTGCTGTTTAATAGACTTTTTATATTTGCTGGACAGAATAACTCCATTAACTCTGACCTTGATCATCAAATGCATCTTTAATATTTGTTTCAATGATATATATCTGTATTATTTTTTCCATATTTGTTTTTGGTGCATTGTTGCTGTGCATAATGATGGAATTTATTGCTACATATTTGGATATACACACAATATTTCAATAAAATTTGGAACTATTAGTTCTCAGTATTTCCATTTTCCCTCCCCACATCCCTTCCCTGGGTCCTCTTTGTATACTTTATTGATCTGCCTTTGATTTTCATGGTATCCCTGCATGACTTGCAGGCTTGGCTTATTTTCCTTAACATTATGGTCCCATGTTCCATTCATTTTCTTGTAAATGACATACTTTGATTTTTCTTTCTGTGTGAATGAAACTCCATTGTGTATATATTTCACATTTCCTTTAACCATTCATTCATTATGGCCAACTAGGCTGATTTTTCCTTTGCCTGTTGTAAGTGGAGATGTTATAAACATTGGAATGAATATATCCCCATAGTTTAATGACTGTTCTTTAGTATCAATACCAGGGAGTGATATAGTGGGGTCATATGGTAGTTCCATGCCTATTTTCCCAAGGAACCTCCATACTGATTTCCATAATGATCTTATAAATGTGAAATTTCACTGAGAGAGTAATTTTATCCACACATTCTGTAGCATTTGTTCTTGTTTGTATTCATGAACACTTCCATTCTGATTGGTTTGAGATGAAATCTGAGTGTCATTTTGATTTGCATTTCCTCAGTGGCTAATGAGGTTGAATATCTTTTCACGTATTTGTTGTCCATTTGTACTTCTCCTCTTGAGAAGCTTCTGTTCAATTCATTTGGCCATTTATTAGTTGGGCTATTTGATTTTTGGCTGCAAATATTTTTCAGTTATTTTTATATTCCAGGTATTATCCCTGTGTCAAAAGAATAGCTAGCAAAGATTTTCTCTCATTCATTGGTTTCCTTCTTTGTAGTCTTTATCATTTCCTCTGATATGTAGAAAATTTTTAATTTGATGCCATCCCATTTATTTAATCTTGGCATTATTTTCTGAGGTTTAGAATGGTCCTGTGGAGAAAGGTGTTTCCTGGGCCTATATGCTGAACCATTGACTCTATTTTGTTTTTTAGAGGTTGCATCATTTTTTATCTATTTTAAGTTGATTTTTGTGCAGGGTGAGACAAGGTTCTGGTTTTATTCTTCTTCATAATTATAGCCAGTTTTCCAAGTACTATTTGTTTAGAAGACTATCTTTACTCTAAGGTGTATTCTGACACCTTTGTCAAGGATCAGATGACTATAAATGTGTAGGTTTGTCTCTGTGACTTCTATTCAAAAGAAGAAAGACTTACTTCAGCTCACAGAGGTTTCAGTCCAGGTTTTCTGGTGTGGTTGCCTTTAGGCCTGTGATGAGGCAGAAAATTGGGGCAGAAGCACGTGGTAGAGGAAAGGTGCTCCCCTCAAGGAGGCCAGGAAGCTGGGTGCAGGGGAGAGTGCTCCTTTTAAAAAAGAAAGCTCTTTCCCACAAACTCATAAAGCTATGAATAGATAAATGGGTTAATCCACTCAGGAAGTAAGAGTCCCCATGATCCAATCACATCCCAAAAGCCCCACCTCTGAACACTGCTGCACTGGGGACCAAACCTTTAAAAACATGAGTTTCTGGGGGACATTTAAGATCTAAACTATAACAGTGCATATCACTTAAGAGAAAACCCAGGCTTGAAAATACAAACCCAACTCAAAAAATAAAAATAAAAAAAGGAAGAAAGAAATTACAGAAAGGAAAGTAGAAAAACAACATAAAATAAAATTACTAAAAAGAATATCAATTTAAAATTTAATAAGGATATTGTCATTAAGAATAGTAGCTAAACCTCCAACGTCATTAGATTAAGCAATGTAAGTTTAATACATTGCTATAGTTAAATCTGTAATGTACCACACAATCGTTTTCCTTCTAATTTTAAGAAAAGCAAACTTATACAATGATTCTGAACACAAATCCAGATGCATGGGGGACAGGATTTCTTCTTCAATGCTGCTTTCACCTCAGGGCTGTCATGACCATGAGTTACCTGCCCTTGTCAGTCACCCTCACCAGGTTCTAGGACTCCTACCACAGCTAGTACAGATTTACACTAGAGAGAGGAAAACCAGTCAGAATAGCTGACAATGAGCTCAACTCCATGTATGCTACCAGGGTATACTGACTGGGAGAATGTAAAAAAAATATAAAATGACCATAGATATTAAGAGAAAAAAGGAGACAAAGTGAAATGTAAGTGGCAGTAACTAGAGGTTTTTAGAATTGTTTTAAACAGCAGAATAAGTCAAATGAAAAATGTTTACACACAGAAAATCCTGGTGTTCACTTAAACCCTGAGGAAGAAATTTGCTATTTATATCTGAAAAAGTTAAATTTGTTGTTCATCTAGATGTCAGTAACTTTAGCATATATATAGTGTCTGGATATGGAAAATACATAAAAGTGTGATAATATTACTAACACTTTCATTTTTCCTTATTTAGTTTATGCGTTAATCAATTTTACAGATAAATACTAAACAGTAAATTTATCCAATTCCTAACTTTCAGAAAAATGAGGCTTTTCTTCCATATTCTTCTTATATTTTGTAATAAAATTATAAAATAGACACTAAGCATATTAATGGTTGGTTTTTATTTTTTAATTTTAATGAAAACATAAAATACAGATTTAAGAAGAAAAGGAACATAAACTCATAAAAATGCAATTTTATGTGGGTTTTTAAAAAAGTCATAATTTGGTTTCCATGGAAATTAATTTGTGTTTTATCTGAAGGAGTATAAACTAATCTTCACTCAATTTCCACTTATTAAGCAGACTTGAATAAAAGTACTTCTAAAACATGTAAAAGAATGTATTTTTTAAGTTTGGGGATATGTTCTTTTAAAAAGTTTACCATGAAATATTCTTGAGAAAAAAAAAACTCTAACCACTATGGTTGTTTTTTGTAATGTGATATATATATATATATATATATATATATATATATATATGGACCATATTGTTAAGTTTATGATTGATACTAGAAGAAAATAAAGTATTAAATTGATAAAATTTTAAATAATTCAAAAGAATTAAAGCTATATTTCTTTAAAAGAGATATTGCTAAAGTAATCTACCGACTTAAATTAGTTGTTAAACAGAATTCAGTTTTATATAGATAGTAAGTTTACAGTTCATCCATCTCAAATACAGTATACTTATGAATGATAAAATGTATGTTATTGTGGTAAGAGTTTAGAATATCAGATAGAGAATCTGTTATAGCAAATTATTAAGATAGATTTTCAGATAATGTTATTCTCTATAATTATAGAACCCCTCAACTTACATGTATGAACTTACATGTATGACATATGACTTATATGCATGACAAAAAGACTTCATACTCCAAAAGACTTCAATGTCTTAATGTATAAAGTGTGATGAAAATACATATTTTGTTTCAAGTATGGTCAATATGTCTATGAGGGAAAATATACCAGGACTCAGCCTTTCAGTAAATATTTTTCTCTATTCATAGGTCAAAGCAGCATATTTTATGAGGAACTAAGGCAATTAAATGTTTATCATCCACCTCAATCAGGAGAGATCTATAACTCTAATCTGAACATCAGAGCATGAGTCAATTTTATGAAAAAAAAATCAAGACATAAAGAGATCAAATCTTGGGACTCTACATAAATTAAATATAAACCAAGCCTTTATTTTCAAATTTTACATATTTATTTTGCTTGGTTTTGCTAAGTTTAGCATTTCTGCTAAACTCTTTTATTATCATTATCCTAATCTTTCAGGTCAAAATAGTCCTCCTTTAAACCAACTTAAACTTCCCTTAAATAAACTTTCTTTTAAAGTAAATTATTATAAGATATTTTAATAATTTTGGCATTTGGATAAACTGCCACATACTAAAGACAAACACCTAAAAAAGTGAAACATTTAGGTAGAGTTCAACACTACTTATCAATGTGGTAATTATGAAAAATGAAGATGCTTAAATAGTCACTAGAGATAAAACACTAAGGGGTATTTTTTAATTCTCGTTTTTTTTTTTTTTTTTAGTTTTTCTTGTGTTCTTTCTTCACTCTTATCTTTTACAAAGATTCATATTTCCCTGAATACACATTCTAATTTCTTTTAATTACCATATTAGCTAATGGTATGAGGTGTCAAATCAATATTAGAATGCTCAGTAACTGCTATTTTATACCTAAAATTTCCCATATGTGTTAAAAATCATATTATGGTTATACTTCTGGGGAAATTTTTAGAAGACTGAAATAATACTTTTGATTTCAATTTTTTAAAAGTGTTTTCTATGGACTTAGCAACCCCTGATGGGGTGACTGGAGATATTATGTCCCCAGTGGTGATATGGGTTCCATATGATTGATTGACCCTTGTTTGGTACAGTCCAGCCTTACTCTTCGGGTGCCATTGTGGGTGTTCAGGCAACAGTTACTTTTTTTTTTTCTTTTTGTCCTATTGATTTTTCCATAGCTTTCTCATTAACAGGAGAACTATCTTTCCTTGTAATGTTCATTTTAAACATTCTAGCTTCCCTTACCTGGTAGAAGTCTGAGACATATTGCCCCAGGTTGAGAAGAATTTTTCCCCTTATACTTTCTCATTCTCATTTGCTCATTTCAGTCCTTGTGATGAGAGAAGGACAAATGTTGAGGCCTGCAGTTATATCACAATCTTTTCCAGATTTTAAATGGACATGTTGGGAAGACATGGGCTGTGTGCACATGCACAGCCTTGGCTCAACTCTTCTTGGTATCTGGCTATTGCTCCTTTTAGCTTTGCTTCAGTAACAGAGCCTTTAAACTTCACAAGATAACAACCTTTGCTCACAATTTCTTTGTTACAGAAACTTCACTCAACCAATACAATGTCCAACTTAGAATTTATATTCCTTGAAACAAATGTTTAAGCTTCAAATAGATATTGTATTGATTAGTGTGCCACTCAACTCTGATTTAGGAGAAATTATGGGAAATAATTTGTATTATAAATTATCTTATAGCTATGATGTGATTTAACAAGATATTAAATTAAATTCATTTTTAAGTAAATGTGATATTGATTTCTTATTCTAAGGAAACTCTTTTTATAAAATCCTAATTAATAAGGATAAAATAAATCTTCATTGTCCAAAAGAATTAATAGTATTTTTGCCCTAAAAATTCTAGTAAGATCTTCCAAATGTATCTGAAATGGATATACACCAATATAAGTTCCAATTATATTTAATCTATTAAGGAAATGCAAGTATGTAAAATTACTATGCATTGTAATATTGTGTCAAAACAAATATTTTCATGAATGGTATGCCAGAATGTGCTCTCTTAAATAATATATTCCAGAAATATTCTCATAGATGAGTCATTAAGAGATTTATTTATGAATAATTCCTGATAAACTTGTAGGTATATAAAAAATTAAACTCAAAACAAGTGACACTTGGAGAAGAGATAATTTTAAAAGTGAATCAATGAATATTCATTAATTTTTTCAACCAACGTTTACTCTGTAAATGAAATATTATTAAGGAAGAGACACATTTTAATTCTTAATTAATTGAATACAAGCAAAGAAGCCTACACTATGACGTAAGTAGTTATGAAATTAACTTCTTAGAGAATAAGTAATGGGAGGCCAAATTAACCAAGCCACATTTTCCTACTGAAGCCACAAATAAATATATCAATAATTTGAAATCATAATTTTTCACTAATCATTTGGAATAAATTGCTACTACAATTAATTAGGTGAATAAATTTTGGGTGAGCAAATGATCCAAATAAAATAAGAACTGGCTTTCTTGTAGCAAGCAGAATTCAATTTGTTTTGCTGCAGTAAAACTCCCCAAATCACAGTTGTTTAAATAAACAAAGGCTTATTCCCTGCTTGTCCTATAATAGGCTAGTTATGGTGATATAGGGGAGAAGAGCTCCACAGAACCTAATGAAATGTGACCAGAAGCTATTTCTAGTCAAAATTCACTGGCCAGACCTCTCTTAAAGTCCAACAAGGGGACCATCTGTCCAAAAAATGAAGAGTAGGAAATAATTGGTGAACAGTATCCCAGTATCATAACTATCACAATTTCCATAGAGTATATTTTTACTTGTGTTAATGATAGCAATAAAAATTTAAAAATATAGGCTAATACAAGAAATCAATGATGATGATTTTTAAGCTTTAACATCAAGATTTTATGTCATCCCTATGTTATGTAAGTAATAAGGCTCTGATATATATCATGTCTTCTAATTTCTAATGGTAATTCCCAACATTAGATTTTTATATGCCAATAATTTTAATTTAACCACTATTGTAAAATCACCTCTACATTAATGTTATATTTTTAAATACTTTATATTTTAAGGAATGTGAAAAATCTTTTACAAATTTTTTCATGTTTTGGTTACCTTCTAAACATTTTTTTATTAGCAATCCCACATGTCTTATTTTACTTTAATGGTCTGACAAAATGTTCAAGAAGACAACTCTGGAATATAATCCATGTTCAGGCAATGAAATCATAACCAATGTGATCCTGATGATCTTGTACCATAAGGCACAATCTAAGATGTCATTTCAATACTACAGTTAATGCAGAGTGCTTTGAAAGACTTACTTAAAGCTGCAATGGGGTGACACACTCAAAAAACTCAGTCAGTGACTGATAATTGTGGCTAAAAGAGAGGAACAGAAACACTTTTAGAAAATGAATAGGTAAACCAGGCACAGCGGCACATGACTGTAATCACAGTTACTCTTCTGGATTTTGAGGCAGGAATATCACAAATTCAAGACTAGTCAGGGCAATTAATCCCAGCTACTCTGGAGGCCGAGGCAGCAAAGTCTTAAGTTTGAGGCCAGCCAGGGCAATTTAGCAAGGCCCTGGCTCAAAATACAAAATAAAAATGGCTGTGAATATAGTTCAGTGGGAAAGGGCCTGCCTAGTGTGTTCAAGGTCCTGGTTTGGATACCCAGCACGGCAAAATAGAAAAAACAAAATAACAACACTAATCAAAGGATAGGTAGCAAGTATAGAGAGAAATAGAGATGAAATTAAGCCCAAAATTATGCTGACATAAATTAAAAGTAACTTCTCAAGCTATGTTTACTAATGCTAAAAAGAAAGTACATATGTGAGAATATACAATGAGAAATACAAAAGTTGGAATTGGTTAAATGTGACCAACTTACAATAGCATGAGGGATTGTTCTGAGTCCATTAAAAAGGATAATTCTGAAGACTCTACAGAAATAAAGGATCACACCAGGACACAACAAAGAATATAACAATGTAACTATGCTGTAATTGCAAACACACTGACATGTATTCATGAAGAAACTAGTAGAAGAAAGGGGAAACATGAGCAGTGTTAAGGTGAATATTTCTTTTTCTACTCATGTTCTTTAAGTTTTATTGTATCCTAATTTTTTTCTACAAAGATACTACATGAAACTGAAGTCAAAGTTCATAAAACTATGTAGAAAAATAATGGGTAAAATAAATCTGTGACAACATCATCTTGATGATTCATTGAATTAATTTGAAACTGATAAAATGTTGGTTATTTTAACAGGATTCCTAACCACTAATATTAACAGCATTATTAAAAGTATGGCTATATAATTAGATTAATTTCTAAATCTTGAGATTTAATTTTCACTTTGGTATTAAGGCCTTCATTTAACAAACTGACAATTTTTAATTGATTGTCCCTCTGAAATATATTTTCTATCATTTTTATCTTATTAAAAGCTGAACCTAAGACTGGGCATGGTGGTACACACCCAGTAACTGGAAAGACTGAAACAGAAAGATCACAGGTTCAAGGCCAGCTTCAGCAACTTAGTGAGACCCTGTCTCAAAATTTAAAAAAATTAAAAGGGCCAGAGATGTGACTCAGTATTTAAGTGTTCCTGGGCTCAATCCCCAGTAGCAATAAAATAAAATAAAATGAAAAACAGAAAAACAACTGAACCTACAGTATTTAGAGTATGAAAATTGGTTGATCATCATTATCTTCATTCTGATGATCAAAAAGCAAATTATTAAATAGTTTAATATTTATTTAACTGTATTAAAGAATCCTTGATTCATCATTGAAAATAGAAGAATAGGAGTGCTTTATTAAAACCAGAAGTAATGTTAGATTGAGTGAAGTGAGCATCAGAAAAAAAAAAACAAATTTAAAATTTTTATCATGTTAGGTATAAATTCTACCTTAGAAACACTGAAAAAATGATTTAATCTCTATAAATCTCAATTCTCTCATAAACAAATGATATTAAATTTACTTTATTACCTCATCCATAATCTTCAGAACATTTCCATTTTACCACTAGAATATTCAAAGTATTATGTAAGTTGCATATCACAGCTAGACCTATGTATCTAGAGTTCTGCAGCTGCATATTCAATTAACAGCTGATTGAAAATATTTGGGAGAAAAAGTATCTGTCCTAAATGTACAGAATTTCATTCTTACCATTATTACCTAAACAACACAGACATAGTATAATATTTATACTACACTTACCTTGTATTAGGTATTATAAATTGAGATGATCTAAACTATACAAAAGGTTGTGCATGGGTTATGTGCAATTAGTAAAATGTTTCATAGAAGGGACTTGAACACCCGTGAATTTTAGTATTTCAGGGGGTTTCTAGAGCCAATCTCCTGTGAGTACTGAGGAATGTAGTTTAAAAATCTCCACAGTGCTCTAAAACAGCTGCCATGGTAAAGACTGGCAAGTTGTTAATGAAATTAATCTTCTGTTTTTCCTGAACACAGAGATGGACTGTATTTCCCAGTCTCCTTTACAGATATATATGGTCCTAAGACTTACCTAAGTTCTGATCAGTGGAACATAGACAAAAAAGTAATATCTACCATTTCCACATTGATTCATACAGGCTTCTCATTGCAATTCTACATTGTCTTGTCTTGATTGATAGCTGTATAGCAACTCCAAGTGGGACCTTGGAAGTTATCTCTGAGTTCAAAGTTGGTGAAGTATGTAATGGAAGAAGCCAGTAGTTCAAGTAGAGCCAACTTAACACTTGGAATCACACTTTTTGAGACTTGCCTTAGTGAAAAAAACACATCTACCATATGTGAGATATCATATAATTGTGGCTTTTGTTACAACAATTGGCAATACCTTACTAGTTTGGAGGCTATTAATTTCATTTTGAATTGAGCAAACTGAGGAATACTAAATTTAATATTTCATGAATACACCTCTGGTAAATAGTCGAACTAAGACAGGAATCATTATGGTATTAAACTAGACCTTAAATACCCATAGATTTGATTGGGAGTTTGATGAATTATAACTAATGTTATTAATCAAATAGATCATGCATTCTTAATTAGGACAATGGCATGTCCAAGAGACAAAAATTGGTTCATGGGGAGGGGTGAAAGTTGAAAATGTCAATAAGTATTGGACTTCCCAAGGGCTGCAGTACCTAAGTAGATAGAGAATATATACCTAGTAGTAATAAAATTTCATGGGAGATGGAGTGATTAGAAAAATATACCTAGAAAAGTACCTTATGGAACAATAATCAAGAAAGGTTTAGAGACACTGAAACAAGGGAATGAAGACTAACAATTGTCATATCACATGTATACAAGATGAACATTATGTTACTACGGAACTTATTGGATATGTTATTTTTCCAGAGATTATATATAATTTGAACAAATCAATAGCACATTGTGTGGCTTATTATGAAGGGCACTGAAAACCGGAGAAATGCATATTTACACCCGAAAAAAAACCATATTCAAATCCACATAAAATGATTAGAAAGTGTCAGTAACTCACTGATGTAGCGCATATAACCCCTTCATAGCAACTAAGGTAAAAAAACAATTATTTAAGTAGGTGTTGGTGAGGATGTGGGGAAAATTTACATTCATAAATTGCTGGTGGGGTTGCAAATTAGTGCAGTCACTCTGGAAAGCAGTGTGGAGATTCCTTAGAAAACTTGGAATGGAACCACCATTTGACCCAGTTATCCCACTCCTTGGCCTATACCCAAAGGACTTAAAGTCAGCATACTACAGAGATACAGCCACATCAATGTTTACAGCTGCCCAATTCACAATAGCCAGATTGTGGAACCAACCCAGATGTCCTTCAGGTGAGGAATGGATAAAGAAACTGTGGTATATATATACCATGGAATATTACTCAGTCATAAAGAATAATAAAATTATGGCATTTTCAGGCAAATGGATGAAATTGGAGAATAACATACTAAGTGAGATAAGCCAATCTCAAAAAACCAAAGGACCAATGATCTCACTGATAAGAGGATGATGATACATAATGGGGGTGTGGGAGATGTATGATTACACAAATGGTACGTCTCTACTTCATGTACAACCAGAGAAATGAGTTGTACCCCATTGGTTTACAATAAAAAAAAATTTGCACATTAAAATTAATAAATAAATAAATTAGTTAAAGAAAATGACATTCATGATCCCTTCCAATTCTGAGAATTTTTTTCCATAAAATTGACTGCAAGTATATAATTTGTAATATTTTAAAGACCATATTTACACTTGGTAGCATATTTTATAACATACTTTATATTTTTATAACTAATAGTTTATATTAATTATAAATAGTTTATATTTTTATAAACTTTCATAAAATAGTTTTATAAACTATTTATTAGTTTTTTTGAAGGAGAAAAAATATTTAATCTTTGTTCAATTTATCTCTATTCTACCTATTGCTTTGTTAGAGATTCAGGTAAAAGAAATATCCCAATGCTCTTCCTTGAGAGCAGTATTAATCTCTCACTTTTAAACATTCACATTGAACAGCTAAGAACTGAATTTAGCATGTTAGAACTGATGGTAAATAACAATTTCCATTTAGCATTTCTTCTCTTCCTTGTTGGGCTGTGGTTGTGGCCAATTTCCTTGTGCAATCCTTTTAATCCTACTTTCCCATCACTCAGTCAAGAAAGAAAAGTGGTAGATAGCCTAAGTCAAATTCAGATGCATACATATGTAACTCAGAAGTGAAGACCTAAATTGGATTTTTTTCTAAAATTTAGACAGGGCAGTGACAGAAGTCACAATTATAAAGAATTTCATTAAGTCCCCATGTGATATTAATTCCTATAACTAATAAACCTCGGGTTTTCTCTGACCAAAGACCTACCCCCCCAAAAAGGTAAACAAAAGTAGCTATGAGAATAAGGAACTTTTGGTTTTAATTCTTATACATAAAGATCTTATAAGTCATTATTCCACCCTTACAACAAAGAAAGTTAGATAAATTTTAAAAATCATTAATTTTTCTTGAATCTGATCTGTGAACTTAAGTCACAGGGCAAACCACCACCCTTAAATCTGAAAACATAGGATCATCTAGAGAAGCACAATGGAGATACAATCTGGAACCAAACCACTAAAGCTGTAAATTGCTTTTACACTTAGATGGTAACATCCATGAATTTTTGGAAGCTAAGTATGGACTACCTCAGAGTTAGAAACTCTTGGGCCCATAGTCTTAGGGAGGTCTTCACATTTTCTTGGCTTAATTGTAGAATCCCTATCATGTATCCATGGTAAGATCCAAGACAGATCCCTTTATAATTCTGGCAGGAAGAATGAAGAAATTATCATTGTGAAATGCTCTGAGGTCTGTTATATAAGCAAAATCATTGTCCTAGACCCTTATCCTGACTGGAGGAAGGAACTGTTCCCATTTCAACTGCCTCTAGTTTTTTTGTCTTTACAAAGATTCTAGATCATAGCCATGAGGAGTCAGGGCTTCCAGGAAACAGATCGGGTATATTACAGCCAGGAAACAGTAGATGGTAGGTACAAAACCTACGACACTCCCCAGGATGGTGGCACATGCCTATAATCCCAGGTACTCTGTAGACTGAAGGAGGAAAATTACAACTTTGAGGCCAGCCTCAGAAACTTAACCAGGCCCTCAACAGTTTAGCAAGACTCTGTCTCAAAATAAGAATAAAAAGGGCAGGGAAAGTATCTCATGGTTAAGCACCCCTGGGTTCAATCCCAGGTAAAAAATAAACAACCAACACAACAACAAAATCTGTTACACTGCAGAAATAGAGATTTAATCCAAAAATTAAAGAAGGTACTCTCTGAAATTCACATCTCTCCCTCAAACCAACAGGAGTTCCAATATAATAATAGTGGATTACACCTGAGAAAGGTATAAGACAAAGATTCACTCTGAGGAGGAATACTTAAAATGTCCAAAGTCAAGAAGAAAAAAAAAATTCCACCTGTAGATATTTGAAGATTCTTACACCTTCAGTGGTTTAAACACAGACCAGGTTCTATCTAGATTAACATAAATCTAGATAGAAAAACTAAAGGCCTAGTTACCTGTATTTTCTATAGCAGGTTTTTTAACAACAACAAAAAGCAATAGTTTTCCAAAAAAAAAAAAAAAAGAAAACACAGTATATTGAGAGAAATCAAATTCAGATATGATATAAATGTTGGAATTATCAAAGAACTGAAATTTAGCTATGTTTAATATACTAAGGACTACAGTGGTAAAAGTGAACAATATGGAAAAAATATAAGTACTGTAATAGAAAGATGGAGACTTGAAGAAACAATAGAAATTTTTAAAACATTGTAATAGAAAAGAATGGCTTCGATGGAATTATCAGCAGACTCAGCACAGGAAGGGAAAAATTCAGAGAATGGCCTGCTAGAAACTTCCCAACCTGAAATGTAAACAGGAAAAAAAATGAGTGGAAAAAGAAATAGAACACTGTGGAACTATGAGACAATCAAATTGTACAAGAGATGCATATTTGGAATATAATAAGAAGAAAGAGAACACAAAAAACATCTGAAGCAATAATGACTTATATTTCTCAAATTAATAACAGATGCCAAAACAAACATCCAGGTAGCTCAGAGAAGAAGAAGAGGAGAGGGAGGAGAAAGAGGAGGAGGAGGAGACAGAAGAGGAGGAGGAGGAGACAGAAGAGGAGGAGGAGGAGATCATATTTAAGATGCAAAAAATCCAAAGTCAAAGATAAAATTCTCAAAAGAGGTGGTAGAGTGGGAGATGACTAATTTATAGAGGAAAAGTAATAATTACAGTGGGTCAGAAATCACAAAAAAAAGAAAAATGTGGAATAATTCATTAAAAGTATGAGGAGAAAACAATTACAAGTCTATAGTTCTATATTCAGCAAAATTATACTTCAAAAGTAGAGAGAAATATAAAGTAGAAGGAATTGAATGAAAACAGCCAAACTGTTCCAGTTGTCTCTTATTACTTCCCACAAAGGGCAGACAGCTGTTCCTATAGTTAAAATATGCTGCTGATTGTTCTATAATTTTTTTTTTATTTCTACCTTCCCCTTTACCCAGTTTACTTATGTTTTGTAAATTTAGGCATCAACTACTACCATCCAAGTCTTCCTTGGATAGATCACTAGTATACAGTGAGCAAGGTTCACCCCAGACCTTTCCTATCAGAAACAAGACTTCTCTGAGGGTGTAACCTAATCCAATGAATGGGATGAAGGAGGAATTCAAGGCATGATTGATTCTCTGGGTGACTCGATACAATCTTGGAAAGACACTGTGCTTGTGATGAACTCTAATGGGAAGCAAGAGTATCTGAATTGAGTTGCTCAGTTTGTGTAATTTAGAAAAGGGACATTTCCTCAGTCCAATGATGGAGAGTTCATCTAGACACTAAATGTAAAGAGCTTGGTTATCACAGAGCTGAGGGATAATGTGGATCTGTTCTCATCAAGGGCTAAAGAAAGTATTGTCCACAACAATCTCACTTTTTGTCTCTATGCTCCAATGAGTTTACTAAGCAAATGTCTGATTCTTTACTCAGAATTCCAAAATATACTTATTTTGGAAAGAAGGTGGGGGGGCATGAACATAGTGGTTCTAGATTATTTTAAATTAATCAACTGAGAGTTTTGCTTATACATAGTGTACATTATGAGTTGACAGAGTTAGGCTTTGAAAATACGGTGTGATTAATCCCAGCATATTAAAGACTGAGGAAAACAGGGCCTCTGTAGAGATGTGTCTTATGAAGACTCCTTGTATGTTAGTCAGCTTTCCATCACTATAAGAAATGTCTGAGAACTTAAAAAGAGTAAAATTTATTTTGGTTCACAGTTTCAGAAGTTTCAGTCCATGGTAGTAGAGTCTGCGGCTTTTGGGCCTGTGGTGAAGCAGAACATGATGATGGGGAATGTCTTGTGGGGGAAGCTACAAAGCTCATAGTGACTGGGAAATAAATAGAGAGGAAGTTTAGGCCCTTAGGTCCTGATATTCCCTTCAAGGGCATATTGCTGACCTAATTGCCTCCCACTAGTCTCCAGCTCTTAAAGGTTCCACCACCTCCCAATAATGCCACAAGCTCAGGAATCAAGCTTTTAATACATGGCCACTGGGAGACCTTTTGGATACAAACTATAGCTCTTTGATAATCAAGGACTCAGCCTGTTGCTGGCTGGACTCTGCATCTCTAGGTTTTGTTTTTTGTTGTTGTTATTGTTTTTTTTTCTTCTTTCTTAGCTATAGTGAGCTAAATAGTCCATACTTACCTTACACTGTTTGCATGAACAATATTTTGCTTGATTTTCTTAACACTGGAAAGTGAACAGTCTAACTGGTACAGTGTCTATTTTAGAACAAAATAAAATAAATCATAAAGAGGGTAAAGAGTCATCCAAAGTCACACCGGAAATGTGTGTCAGACTAAATCACTGTTTTCTATCCAATAATTTGTTTATGTTAAGAATATTCAGAATATTAACTATGTGAGGTTGTCCATTAAAAATGTGTGATTTTAAAAAAAAAATTGCATGTTACTTTGGGTGATGAGAAAACAAAGACTCTGAAGGTTGCAAGAAATCCTCTGAAAAAATATCCAGAATTTCTCATCTTGACTTCTGAAATAATTTTGATACAAAAACTATTAATATTGACCCCTTCATAATATAACTAAGCAAACAGAATGATGTGGGAGATTCTTCTGTGCACCTTCTTCCTGTAACTACTAGTGCCACCGGCTGTCATCATTTCTTTCTTAGACAAACGCAGCAGACTCCTAATTATTGCCTCTGTTTTGGTCATAATTCCCTGTGGCAGAAACCATAATGTGTTCTGCAACACTCATTTCCTTTTCCTCATGCACATAGATTTAGACAGCATCTCCCAGCTCCTTGCTGTTAGGTAAGGCCATATCATTGAGTTCTGGCAAGTGAATTATTGGGGGAAATAATATGCACTGCTTCTCAAGGGCTCTCTTCCTCTCATATCTTGAGGTAGAAGGAGGCAACAGACACTCTGAGGGAGCCACAAGATAAACAAGCCTGACTCACTCTCTACCAACTTAGAGCAGAGTCCCTCTCTGCCAAACACATTCATTTAGTTACATGAATAAGAATAAAATAAATAAATAAATAAATAAAACCAGTTACTGCGTTAAGTCACTGACATATGAGAGCTTTTTTAAAAAGCCATTTGCCTCATCTAATACACCCCTTCCATTTTAATATATCAGCTAGATGATGATATTCAAAGGTAAGTTAATTCATGCCATTCCTGTGCTCAGAACACCTAAGTGAGCCTCCTTAGAAATGAATCCTCCAGCTTTAGTCAACACTTCATATAATTACAGTTACAGACAATTAGTCATTATAACCTCATGAGATAATTCAAGCCAGAACCACCAATCCAAGCCATTCAAAAATTATGAACACATAGAAAATGTGAGGAAAAAGAATTTTTGTCCTTTTGAGTAAGTAAAGTTTGGTTATGAATCCTTACATAGCATTGTTAATAAATTAACCTACTAAAGATTTTTAAAGAGGTCAGACAATAAAATAAACAGGAGTGCCATAGTTAGATTCTCATTTCAAAACAATCTGTCTACATTGTATAGAAAAACTGCAGAAATCCAAAATGATAAGTAAGGTGACTATGTCAGTATTTCAGGAAAGAGGTGTTGGTGCTCCAAATGAGGGGAAGTTTTCAGTATTGTATTGATCTTCACTGCTAATTTCTATTTACTGATTATTTTTAAATAAAATATGAATTCTTTCTAGGAAAAACATTTAGTAAGCTAATACATGAAAATCAATTATTGCTTAGCTTTTCCATTTAATTCAGCACTCAAAGCAACATAGAGTTCTAGAAATACAAGCAAGTTAGAAGAAGTTTTATTCACTCAACCATTATCTCTTGAAGTTTTGCCAAGTGAAACAGAGTCCGGAACTTTTCCAGCTTCTGAAATTGATGTCTTCTATTCAGCAGACTCTAACAAATAGCCTCAATAGTGCTAACACCCAGTGACCCTGCCACCTCAGCTCCACAATGACTTCAAAATCTCTGCTGTGGTAGTGTGCAATAAATATATTCAGTAGCAATTTCCAAAATTATACACTTTACTTTGCCAGGTCTGTAGCAGATGCAACACAATTTGCCAAAGCACAAGAAAGTAAAGTACATATTGTTTCCCTACTTTCCCTACAATTATCTATATTGCTTGAGACTCAACTCACTAGTCTTTATGAACAATATCTATTTTCTCTAACTGGTAAAGTCTATGGAATTTTCATAAATCCAAAATGGGATTTTCATAAGTCCCAGAATATTTTTTAGAGTACAGCTGCTTTGGGGGAGCTTGCTTAATGCTTTTTACAAACTTACCAAACAACTCCACTATGACTGACTCTCCTTTTCATATTTGACAGTTCAAAGATGTTTTAAATTCTTTTTCAAAGGACAAGAATGTGATTATTGTGTTAAAAAGAGTTTAGAAATTGCTAAACTAGAGGATTATGAATCTGGATGTTAAATGCACGTTATTGTATGTTTCACTTAAAATATAGACTTTCTTAATAATATCATAAATGACTGTTTCTAAAACAAATTATTCCATATCTTTCATCACATTCCTGCCTATGATTTCACATTTTCCTCCACTTCTTTCCAATTCTTTCCTTCTTTTTTTAATTATTACTTTATTTTTACAGACTGCAGTTTGATTCATTGAACACAAATGGGTTACATCTTTTTGTATGGTTTTGCACAATGTAGGATCTTAAGAGATACAAAACAGGGCTGGGATGTAGCTCAGTGGCAAAGCATCTGCCTTGCATTCACAAAGCCCTGGGTTTGACCCCCAGTTCCAAAAAAAAAAAAAAAAAAAGGATCCCCACCAAAAAAAAAAAAAAGATTAAAAAAAAAAAGAGAGAAAACATACAATTGGGAGTGTGATTTAGCAATTACCTTATTCAAATGACTCATTTTCTAAAAATGTGTAAACTGAAATCCAGACGAATTTAGTGTTCAGACCAAAGGGACACAACCTGATGGCAAGATTAAATCTATAGAGTTTCTTAAACTTTTTCTCAAATCTATTTTCCCAATTCCCATTGTCACTACCATAGTTTAGACATACATCACCTGTAGTCTGGATAAATTCTACCATTTTCTTACTTCCACTGATGGCCTAGTTCAGTCCATTGACCACATTACAAGACTGACTTTCTCAACATCTAAATCTGAGTATCAGTCCCTACTTAAGCCTAATCAATAACTCACTTATGGCCTTGAGATTAAGTCTAAATTCACTAACTTGGTTTTAAAAGGTCCTGTATTTCTTTGTCCAAATTGTTCAATTCTTCTTTTTTTCTTTCTTGATTAATAATAACTAATAAATGGCTAATTATAATGATTAACATTTGTCAGGTCTACTCCAACAAATGGAGAGGTAAATCCATAGCAGGAATGCTGCTAGGCTCTTTGCAGGTTGTATAAGAGAAGGAGCAGAGAAGAGTAGCTTAAGGAGGTGGATTGTGATGTCTAGACTCCAGTCCCTGCTCAGCCCATTATGAACTGTGTGTTCTGTACCCACTGTTTGCCCCATTAGCCACACCTGCTAAAATGAATTAGTGCCAAAAATGTATGGCATATAGTGAGCACTTAACAAACCTTAGTTATTAATTCTTCTCAAAATTCAAGGAGGAAATTATTTCTATTAGCTTCATTTTATACTTGAGAAAATTTTAAAGGAGAACATTTTATTTCAAAACAAGAAACAAGGATCTATGCCTGGTGATACTGTTATAAAGCTGTTATAAGTTACTATTCCATGATAGGGCATGATTATCCTGATCATGTAAAGTTACCCAATGACTAAACACAGGGGAGTCAGGTGGCTGACAACAGCTGTAACTCTCCTATTTGGTCCTGACTTTATATCTAGGAGGGCACTCCCCAAAAGTAGGTAGATATTGTTCAAGTTTGTTTATCTGGGGAGTGGATGCCAAACTGAAGTTAGGAGTACAGATATTTTATAAAGTAATATCTATGCAGAGAGAGGAGGTTTCAGGATTGGGTAGCAGGAACTGCCAGACTGTAATACAGATCTGACAAAGTCTGTGCCAGCCAGCAGAGAACCTAGGAGCACAGATTATCTATTGGAAAAAAGCCCTGGTAAAAAAGTCTAAGTGCTTGCATCACATTTTTGCTTAGTCAGGAACTGAGGCTACTCTGAGGAGGGCATGACCTCCATTCAAGGTTGAGGGGGACCTGAAGGAATTCACAGATGGTCCTCACAAATGGTCAATGTGTTTTTTCTTGAAGTGGGAATTCATCTGTTTATCTCTGTAGTCTTTGTCACAGATGCAAAGAGCTACTCAATTGCAATCCAGAGGAAGGAAAGACTTCCATTAAGATGCTTTGATTGTGGAATTCCATATGGAATTGAGGAATCAGTAAAACTATGAGGAAATACACTAACTCAGGAATTGTTTCAATTTTCTGTCACCTAATTTTAGTTGTTTTTCAATGTCAGTGCTCTTTCAGCACTGAAGAATCAACGAGGGTGTCTTGGACATTTTGGTCATAACATTAAAAATGAAGCATCTGAACTAGAGAACAGGATAGTGAAGTCACTCGGTGTTGGATTATGGTCTAGGTTTTGTTTCAGTAAAAAAATAAATAAATAAATAAATAAAATAAAATAATGGTTCCAAAATGTCAATGACTTATAGATACAGACTTCTCACTTTTCATGAGTCATGCTGGTTTACTGCAATTTTGTCACGTCATCTTCTTCTTTTTTTGGGGGGGGGTTACTGGGGATTGAACTCAGGTCTTGTGCTTGCAAGGCAAGCACTCTTCCAGCTGAGCTATCTCCCCAGCCCCTTCACATCACCTTCTTTTGAACAAAATAAGGTTGTCATCACAAGAGAGGGAAAAAGAACAGAAAAACATGCAGTGGTTCTTAAAGCTTCTGCCAGAAAGTAACACCCTTCCCTCTGCTGACACTTCATTGACCACAGCACATCTCAGGGGCACAGGGACTTCAACAATGGGTAGATAAAACCCTCCCACAGAGGAGGGCAGTGCATACTAGTGAACAATAGCATTGTCCATGACAAAACCCTAGGAGAAGCCACCTCATTAGGTCTGGGTGCTGGCACTAATATCAGGTCTCACCTCTCATGAAGAGATGTTTTTATTTTGGGCCAATTTTTAAATCATCTTGATTTATATCATCTACGGAAATGGCATTATTGAAAAATAGGCAAAAGAAAAACCACTTTGGAATTTTAATTTTTCAAATGACTCTTCCCTATAACTAATAAATTGCCCCGTGTTGGTATATTGGCTTCTGTATTCTATATATTATGGATACCAATATATATTGGAAGCATCATTGTCATGATAAAGTGATTTTGAAAAGTTAAAGGACTACACAAATATGATGATGATTATTATTTCACTATAATTGCTTTTTACTTTTTTCTCACCCAAATGACCTTTAGATTCCCAAGTCTACAGACTAAAATCCTGTCTATGTATAGATCATCTATTAAAAGATGAAGAGAGAAAAGTGATGTTAAAGATTACAGAGAATTTTAAAAATCTGAAAAAGGAGGAAAAAAGATCTCAGATAGCCTCATTGAATTCTTATCAATGGAAAACACTCATTCTCATTTAGAATTATCTGTATTTTCCATTTGGAACATGATGCATTAAAAATATAAAAGAATGAAAATTGTGTCTATAAAATACAAGAATTACTGAGAAATGTGATATCCAAAATATGATTATGCTTTCATTAAGATGTAAGTAACATTCTAGGAAGTGTTGTGGTCCTAATTACAGTATGATGGAATATACATTTGTCTGGAAAATAGCACATTCAAAAGATATGCAATATTCACTTTAAGGACAAAATTGAGGACATAGATTATCATGTATTATATTTCTACTTCACAAATGATGTCTAAATAGTTTAGCTCAGAAATTTCAAAGAAAGATGGGATGTTTTGAAAATAAGCTTATGTTAATTTGTATATTCAGTTTATGTATAAATCAGAGAAGAAATCTGTATATATTTCTATGGAAATGATTTCTTAAGGAATTTGCAACTACATCAGTGAAAACAGGAGTGGAGTTGCCAATGGTAGGCTGCAAACATTAAAATAGAAGAAGTAGAGACTGCTAGAGAAACACCAAAGGAAAACAGAAGTATCACGGTAGTAATTTCCAGCTGACATAGTTCTTAAAGAGAAAAGGATGAAACCTCACAGTAATAGAAATTGCCAACATTCATCTACCTCAGACTACATGTCAGGTACTATGCCTTGTACTTGATGTGTATCATCTCATCTAATCATAAGAGTTTAGGAAATTTTTACTATTTTACAAATTAAAGTGGCAAATCACTTGGTATTTTAGGTACTAAGGAAGCAAAGTAGAATTTAAATTCACTGAAGTGATGCTGGATCTAATATACTTAATCCCTACGGCCTGATATGAATGTGCTGTGTGGGGATCACAATGCCAACAGGCTGTCATTCCAACTCAGTCATCTCTATGTGACAGTAAGGTGTAAAAGAAGTGTATATGTGTCCAACTGAGTACTTTGATTATCAAATAGAAAATCTAGAGTGATCAGTATGCAGATAACATGTGAAGTTCTGAAAATAGGCAAGATTATTCAAAGGAAGTATGTACCATGAGAAGAAAATGGAGCTATATTAGATATACTATGAAAAAAAGAAAAAAGAAAAAGGGCAGCCAATTAAGGAAACAAAAGAAGAACAGAGATAAAAAATAAAAAGTAACCAAAATGGGCTGGGGATATAACTCAGTTGGTAGGGTGCATGCCTTGCAAGCATAATGCCCTGGGATCAATTCCCAGTACTGAAAAAAAAAAAAAAATTTGTATCATAGAACCCAATAGAAATACTAATCAACATATCAACAGAATAACAGAATAAGGGCATCAATTAATTAACAAAGAGAAAATACACTAGAATTAAAAATGGGAACTAAACAACTCAACTTCAAAAAACAACCATTCAATATGTGGGCAAGTGAACTGTACACATGAACACATTTCTCCAAAAGAAGAAATACAAATGGCCAACAATTACATGAAAAATTCAACATCTTTAGCTATCAGGGAAATGAAAATCAAAACTACACTGAGATTCCAACTCACTCCGATGGCAGTCATAAAGAATACAATTAAAAACAAATGCTGGCGAGGACTGGACTGGTGCAGGAATGGTTGCACACTGTTGGTGGCAATGTAAATTAGTACCACCACTAAGGAATCGGCATGCGGCTTCCTCAACAAACTAAAAATTGAACCTCCATTTGATCTAGCTCTACTACTTCTTGGTATTTATCCAAAAGAATTAAAGTCAGCATACCTAAGGGATACACGCATACCATGTTTATCACAACACGATTCACAATAGCCAAGTAACAGAATCAGCCTAGATATCCATCAACAGGTGAATAGAAAGAAAATGTGGTATATGTACACAATGAAGTTCTATTGAGCCATAAGGAACAATGAAGCTGTCATTTGCAGAAAACTGGGTGGAACTGGAGAGCATCATGGTAAGCTAAATAAGTCAGACACAGAAAGACAAATTCTGTCTGTTTTCCCTCACATTTGGAAGCTAGAGGGGAAGAAAAAGGAAGAGGATGTCAGGAAAGTAGAAGCAAAACAACTAGAGAAGAGGAAGAGGAGCAGGGAAAGGGAGGGGGAAGAGTAAGGGACAGTATTAGGGACTTACAGTGATCAAACTATATTACATGCATATACAAAAATACCACAATGAAACACTATTCTGTATTTTTAATAAGCACGAATAAAATATAAAAAATAAGAGAGATACTAAAATGTAAAAGAATAAAAGTACCAAAAAATCTTCTGCTGTTTTAAAACACCCAGGTTGAGGTAATTTGTTACAGCAGCAGTGAGAAAATAATACATCCCATTAATTAATTCCTTTTTCTTTATATTTTAATCTTTCCCTTCTTTTAGGCTATTTCCCACTAGAATGTGGAAATGTTTATAAATCTCCTTTAAAATAAATCATAATCAAAAACAAAGAGAAAGGTATTCCTTAAATTCACTTGCTCCGTTCTAGCTACCACACCATTTTGCAATTCTTTTTTAAAACTACAGATTTTTATTTGAATCATATCCTTCTTGCTTCTCATCCATTCTTTAATCCAATTCCAACTGTCTTCAATTCCTTTCACTCTAGTAAACTGCTCTCAATATTTAGCAATTCTCCCTGGGAGAATCTATTTCTTGCCTCTTCCAGCTTTTAACTGTCATCATCACTCCCAGCTTATGGATACATAACTCCCAATTCTTCTGTTGTATTACCTTCTAGTCAAATCTTATTTTGCCTCTCTCTTGTAAAGATGTATGTGACTAAATTGAGGACAGATCTAGATAATGCAGGATAATATCACCATTTTAAGACCCCTAATTTAATTACTCTGCAAAATCCTTTTTTTCCATAGGGTTAACATTCATTTTCCAGAGATTAGAACTTGCATAACTCTGAGGACCATTATTCACCTACCATATATATGGTGGAGGCTTCAAGATGCACAAGCATGACATTTACTTTCAAAGTATATGATGAAAATGATAAATATTATTCTCTAATATTTCAAAACACCACTACACTGTATATTTATTCTGACACTATACAAAATAACTTCTTTTGATCCTTCTTGCTTTTATAATAAAGTTTCCCTACTCTTGTCAAATTCTTACCTTCCATTTGTACTGCAGTTCCCACAGGCTGCTCACCTCCTAATGAACTTGGCTCTTGCAATGATTAATTTCTTTTTATGGAATCAATCTTTGAAGCATATTCACCTCCAGCTCTCATTCCTCTTCCTTGTCCCTCTTATTGGAAGAGTTGTCTCCTAACTCTGTCCTGTCCATCCCCCATTCCCTCTTCAAATGACTTATGATTACATTGAAGTAGCTCCTATAACAAATGACACCCTTACTTCAAGGTCTATTTCTCTGTTTCAATTTTCCTATAACTCTCAGCTAAATAGTTGACTTTGCTTCTTATGGTACCTTCTTTTCTTAGTTTCTGGGGCATCACTCTTCCTAGTCTTCTTTCTTTCTTCCTTTTTTTTCTTTAGTCAGAGCTGGGGATGAACCCAGAAACTCACAATGCAATACGTAAGTGCTCTACCACTGCACCATCTCCCCAGTCCCTCACTCTTCCTAGTCTTTTCCTCAACATAATTCTTTGCTTTGTTGCCTCCTCTCTCTCTGATTATTACCTAAATATTGGAATAGCCCACAGCTGTGCCTTGAATTTTTTTTCTCTTCTCTCTCCACTTTTCTCACTGCACTCTACAATTCACCATTCATGCTTTTAGGTCCTGAATATTACCATTCAGTGATGATTCTCTTCAATACTCCAACCTCATACATTCAGTCTTCTCAATTGCATGGCTCATAAGTATTTCAAATTTGGCATGCCTAATACTTAATTCACAATTATAATTTTACCTTTATCTTAAAAGTATTTCTCTTTTATTCTCTTCTGTTTAGTGAATGACAAGACAAAATTACTCAAATAAACAACAACCAAAAGCCTAGGAGTTATTCTTGCTCCTTTCTATTACTTACTTCCCATAATGAATAGACCAAGTATTTCTGGCTCCATACTTTAAGTAAATTCTCAACAGTCAATTAATGTTCTGCTTCCCTACTATCACCCTAAAAGTCAAGCTATATCACTTGAATGACCTACTTAATGATATATTTTCTTTTGCCCTCACCTGATTTCTCTAATAATCAGTGTGACTTGGGCTTTTGTTAAAAATCTAAAGGGAACCATACCACTCCCATGCTTAACAACCACTAAGGGCTTCCTACATAACTTACTCTTTGGGTCATGATTGTCTGACCTTGTCATCCACTGTTTTTTTTTTTGTTTGTTTTTTTGTTTTTCCCATGATCTTCAACTTGAGCCACAGTAAGGGATCACTGACTCATGTCCCAAATTAGGACTTATGTGTTTATTCATCCCCAGAAATTCACACTCTCCTCCTCTACATTTTCTCAAGCCTGGCACTTTCTAGTCATTCAAATCTCTGACTAAATGTTGCTTCTTCAGGAAAGCCTCTCTGCCTACATTGTGTAAAATACTTAGTCATATAACCATGGTTTTATATATCACTCTGTCTCATCACTCTGCAAAATTCTTCTTACTGTCTGAAATATTATTTTACTAATTAAAAATCATCTCCTTTCAATGGAATATAATCTTCTGCATAAAGCATCCTAATATATGCTGTTTACTACTAAGTCCCCAAAGCCTAAAACAGAGCTTGTCACAAAGTAGGTGATCAATATATTTTATAAAATGAGAATTAAAAATAAGTTGCTTTGGCAGATAGTACACTGACCATGGATGAAAAATTAACTTAACCAATACATTATTTTTTCTATGCTGCCATGTTCTTGTAGATAAGTTAGTAGATAAAAGTAGTGAGGAAATTCTTCTGATGGTCCTGTGTTAAGAAAGAAAGTTATAGAAAAATAAAGAAAGAAAAAATAAGTTTGAGTTGAATGAGAATGGTTTGAAATACACTGAAGAATAGGAAAAAGGCAAGGTTAAATATATATAGAAGCAATATAGAGACCTGTGAGGTCCAATAAAATTTGATGACCATAAACCTAAAGTGCTATCATTGTAAATAATTGCCTGACAGCTTTCAGGAGTGGAGGATTACAGGTGAAAGAGACATAGGCAAACACAAGCTGGAATTTTACATGTCACATTTATAAAAACCAACATCAAAAGACTACAGATTTTGATATAAAATCAATACTATAAAAGACCCTGAAAATTAACATGATTAACAGAAAACTTCAAAACCTTAGGAATTGGGAAAAGTTGTTATAGAATAAAAACATAGAAGTTGTAGAATTTAATAAGTGTAAAGAATAGATGTAGTGTAGTGATAAAATTTAAGGATGAAGAAAATGAAGAAGGAAGGGAAGAAGGAAAGGAGAAATGGAGGGAGGCAAGGAAGGAAGAGGGAGGAGGGAGGACAGGCCAGTGAGTTGAAAATCCCAATTCAGAACTAGAGTCATGGATCATTTCCAGCAATGTCCAGATTTTGGCCTCCAGAATGCTGAGAAGCAAAGCGAAGATGGAATTCAGGGAGGTCAACATAGTGAAAGGCAAGGTGTCAGGAGTGCCATCCATGTGATCACTGATTTTTCTTCTCTACCAAAACCCTACATAAACTAGAAAGTTAGGTATATCAAACACAAAATCTCTTTTGAAATAAATGTATGGATGACAGAATTAAAGAACAGGTGAGTACAGAAGATGATATAGCTGGATTGTAAAAGTCATTCCATAGTTTGAACTGAAACTGCTTCTCTGTACAGATCTCAAGGTAGCACATAAATGTTTACCTTTCCTTTCCTTTTTCTATTTTCTTCTTCATTTTTTCCTTGAATAAACACAAAAGAATGAAATAAATTTCAAAAGAATTAAGTAATTTTTGATATCTACTAGTTATAAAATTTGATCTATATTTCTGGCTTTCCCTACAGAAACAAACTACTTGATGCTCCTGGTCCCACAATCGAACCATTAGTAGAGCTTAGCAGTGGCTGCTTCATTTTAAAGGAACTTACAAGTTTCAGCCCCAAATATACCCACTTTATATGTTTTACTTTACTCTCAGACCTGTAGCATTTGATTTGGGTTCCTAAATTAAAGCTGCAGAAAAAAAAAAAAAAAAAAAACACTTTGCCTCACACCAAAGATGTGTTTTGCTACCAAGTAATAAATATACTCAAGTTACTCTTTATATAACATTTCATTTCCACAGCTGCAACTTGGTACATCATTGACTTGACTTAAATATTTAGTTATGACATGATTTTATGAGGAGAAGAATATAGCATGGGGGTAATATTAGGTTGAAATCTGACTAGTAAAACTTTTAAAAACTGTGAATTGTTTAGCAAACCATACCATGTATAATTATTTTTGTTGGTTTTGATTTTTTTTATTTAATTTTTTACAGAGTGCATTTTGATTCATTGTACACAAATGGGGAACATCATTTTATTTCTATGGTTGGGTTTTGATTTTTTATACACAGTTGTATAGTGGGAAGTTTAAACAGTATTAAGTAATTCCTTCTTATGGAGAAAACATGTAAAATTTGATCTCAGAAAAATGCTATAGGGCTTGGTCTTTAATTTTGGTTTTGCTCCAAATTTAGGCTAGGCTAAAGTTTTGCCTTCATCTTTTGCCCTGATATTACATCTTGATCTGTATGTTGATTCTGTGTCCTCCATTGAAACTGATGTTTCTAAGCACCCTCAATAGTGGGACTCCTGGCTTTCAGTTGCATGTGCCTATGACTAAATTCATGGACCATGAGGATTGATAAATTACCCAATCAGATATCTAAGATATTCAAGTTCAGAAGACATGAAAGAGGATTAGTATAAATTCACATACATTCTAAGTTTTCAGAAGTGTGCTTGTCACTTTCCTTTGCTATTGTTTGCTTATAAATACATGCTGGTATATAAATTAGAAGTCAAACATTGATGATTCTTTTATAACAATAAAAGATGTCAACTATAGATTAAAAAATTAGTCTACCTTAAAATTTGTTTTTGAGGTACTAGGGATTGAACCCAGGAGCATTTTACACTGAGCTACATCCCTGGACCATTTCTTTTTTGAGGTAGGGTTGCACTAAACTATAGAGGCTAACCTCTAACTTGCAAACTTCCTGCCTTTGCCTCCCTGTCACTGGGATTACAGGCATGTGCCATCAGACTCGGCTACCTTACTGTTTTAAAAATTCAAATCCTGAATTTTTAAATGGGTTTTCAGTGAACATTATTAAAAATATATTTTGTCCTAAAAATTTGTAGCCATTCTTCATATCACTTACTCAACCAAGGACTTAAATTGTTTTCAAGATAGAGCATCTTAAAGGAAACAATAAGGCATCATTCTCACAAAAAAAGCAATTTGAACTGTGGTTGGACACTAAACACAAAAATCAGTATCTCTTCCTCTGCTATTTACTTTTAAAATACACTTTATGTATTTTTAGAACAAATCTCTGGCAAGAATTCCATTAAACTATGTAAAACTAATGTTAACAAACCCATATAACTCAAATTATTTTAATTCTCTAATCACTCAAAAAGTAAACATAATACATTCTTGTATTAAAAAATAGTAGCTATATGCATTTTAATTTCAATTGTCGCTTTCAACTAAAATATTTAGTCTTTCATTTATTCACATGTTTTGATATCATACTAAGTAAAATCACTGCAAACAGGGATCACAATGGATTAATATTGGAAAGGGTCTTTATAGGATGTCCATTTTCCCCTCCAGGTTGCTAATTACACTTCCCTAATTTAGAAGGCACTCCATAGATATTTTTTGATTTCCTAATTTAGCTTTTGGGCTTTGATAATATTCCATGATTAAGGTGAATTTGGGATCATCTATACAGAGCTCTCGTTTAACTTTTTATGATAGACTTCGGCTTTCTTCATTCATTCTTTCTACAAATATTTATTGAATCATTACTATGTACTGATCAAACTGTTTTAGATAAATGAAACAATTATTCCCATCTTCTAAGAGTTTTAATCTTAAAAGTATAATAAATATAATAAATCAATGAGTCATACACTATACTAAGTGATAATAAATTCCAAGGGGAAGAAAAGCAGAAGACTGAAGTGCAGGGCAAAGGGCTTTTCCTAGTTATCCTTGCTTATAAACAACTCTAGAACTAGGTGTCTTGAAGCCATTTATTATTACCTTCTATAGTACAGTGGTTTAGCTGGGGTCAGCTCATTGATTCTCACTTGAGATTTCACATGTACTGCAGACCTATATAAGCCAGGTATTTAACCATTGCTAGTGGAGGTACAAGATTCCCTCCCTGCACCCCCACACACAGGGTCAGCAGTTGATGCTGCACATTAGCTGGAAGTTCAGCTGAAATTATTGACAATAGTGCCTGGAAGCAGCCTCTCTGGGTGACTCTGGCACAACAGTATGAACATTAGTTCTGAAAGACAGTGTCATAAGAGTAACCATTCTGATAGCTAACATTTCAAGGGCTCAAGTTGGAAGCTTCAAGGATGTCTTTAACTTACCCTCAAAAATTCTGGCTTGTCACATCTACTACATTGTCTTGGTTACAAACAAGTTGCAGTCAGTCCAAATTCAAAGGAGAGGGATACAAAAGATTGAATGAATCAAAATGCAGTCTGTAAAAATAAAAAAGATTTTATTAAAAAAGAAGACTGATTGAGGGTAATCTAGGGATTAACTATTACAGGAACTTACTGCAATGCTAAGTCAGGTGATCAGGCTTACTCAGGAGTTAGATCTTGAAAAGGGAATTAACCAGGCAGATAGGGAAGAAAGGACATTTTAAGCACAGGGAACAGTCAGTGTTATGTCCTAGAGGAAAATCATACCTAGTATTTTTGAAAAACTAAAAGGAAAGGCAGAAGATTAAGGAGGAATTAGCAAAAAATAACTAACTAAATAAATAAAAAAATAAAAATGAGCTCAAATATTACAAAAGTCAGATTACTTAGATCAGAATTAAACTCCTGGATTTGGTAAACTAATGGCCATTGGTGACTTGATAATTCCCAAGACAGTGAAAGTCAGATTGAAATAGATTTTTCAGGAGGTTGAGGCAGGAGGATCAGAGTTCAAAGCCAGACTCAGCAACTTAGTGAGGCCCTAAGCCACTCAGTGAGACACTGTCCCTAATAAAATACAAAAGGGGACTGGGGATATGGTTTAGTGGTTAAATGCCCTGGGTTCAGTTCTATTAAAAACAAGAATAGATAAGTGAGGGAAGGAAGTGTAAATAAGTTTTCCAGAAGTAGAAAGAGTTGGGAGCATAAAGAGGTCAAGTTGACCACAGCAGCACACTTAAAGAGAACGTGCCCTAGGACATAGCACTGGCTATTCTCTCTGCTTGAAATGCTCTTTCTTCAGAAGAAAAGCAAGCAAAGACTGAAGATTTTCAAGTAATTTCCCTTGATTGCAGCTGGGCAGGGATAAAGGCATGTTTATGAGGATTCCAACCAAGGTTATGGGAAGAGGTACCTGAAGAGGGAACAATATTCAAACTCCTCTGGGAGCTAGACTAGGAAATCTCATGATTTGTAGGGGTGTTGTGTAGGCAGCTCAGAAATGTGTGCAAGAGTCTAAGACTAAATGCTGTTCTGTTTCCCCTTAAGTTTAACAGCAGGAGAACCCAGAAGGATTAAACTGTTCTTAATAACTTAACTACTTCTAAGAACAAAGCTTAAGAATATTTACTGGATAACAAAAATATGCAGAAACAAAAGGTTAACATCACCATGTCTGTCATCCAATAAAAAATTATCAGATATGCCAAGAAATAAGAAAATATGAACCCTATAAAGAGAAAAGCCAACCAATCAAAATTGATCCTGAAGTAACATGTATGACAAAATTAGTAGAAAAGAACATTTAAGAAGTCATTATGACTATATTTAATATGCTCAAAAAGGTAAGGGGAAAGATTAGGAGACAAATAGTTAAAAGAGAAAAAATCTAATTTCTATAGGCAGAACTATATTATCTGAGATAAAAAAACTTATTAGATGAGATTAACAGATTAGACCAAGCAGAGGAAAAACAGTAAATTTGGAGAAATAGGAATTAAACCATGCAAATTAAAAAAAAAAAATCTAAAACCAAACAAACAAACAAACGAACTTCCAGAGTATCCATGAACTTTGTGACACCTTAAGGGGACTAATATAAATTCTACTGAATTTGCTGAAAGAAAGGAGAGATCAAAGAGGACAGTAACAATATATAAAGAAACAGTGGCCAAAATATTGAAACTTGAGAAATATAAACTCACAGCTCCAACAATTTTACCAAAATTCAAGTAAAAGAAACATTAAAAAAAGACTATACCAAGGTATAACATGGTCAAATTGCTTAAAACCAGTGCTCAAGAAGAAACCTAGAAAGTGGTCAGAGAAAAAAAGACATCACTAAAGAGGAACAACAGTCAGTATGACAGACACTTTCTAGTAGAAAACAATGCAAGTGAAAAGGCAGAAATGGTATCTTTCAAAATGAAAATAAAACTTTCCATCAAGAGCTTCCCAGTCAGAAAAAATATTCAAAAATAAAACACTTTCAGAAAAATAAAGGTAAACCAATTCACTGGCACACCTAAAACATTAAAAATATTCAAAGAAGTCCTGTAGGAAACTGCTACCAAAATCTTCAAATAGAAAATAGCTTTCCTATTTGGATCAATATGCATTTTTGTTAATAGTTAAATATATTCCAGTGACTTGTGAATTTTACAACATGTGAAATAATAAAAGCAAGGTTGAGGAAAGAGAAAATGGAAGTATATTCATATGGTATGTTACAGTATATATGAAATGACACATCATTTAATATTACTCGTTCATAGAAAACCACCACTAAAATAACCAAAGAATTATAGGTAATAAAATAATAGTACACATAAAGTAAAATAATAAAAACAATCAATAAAAGAATGTAGAGAAAGATGAAAAGTTACAAAGAACAAAGGAAACAAACAGAAATCACATTTAGGGATCATTAGGAAACTTAGCTTTGGATATGTTAGTAATCTTGTTTGTGGTTTTATGCTTATATAAGTAACCAAAAAATTGTTTAAGTCCACACTTTTAATCTGTACATTGTATTACAATCATGCACCACATAATGAACAATGTTTCAGTCACTGGGAGACAGCACATACAATGACAATCCCATAAGATATTAGCAGGGTTGAAAACTTCCTAGCACATAGTAACATCTCAGTAACATCATCATATTGCAATGTATTACATAAGTGTTTGTGTTAATGCTGACTTAAACAAATATATGATGCTGCCACTCATATAAAAAGGTATAACATACAATTTTGTATAGAGAAGAATATCTGATAATGATAACATGTGACTATGTTACTGGTTTATATATTTACTATATGAGTTTTATTGTTATTTCAGAGTTTACTCCTTCAAATTGCATTTAAAAAAAGTTTACTGTAAAACAGTATGACATGCTATGGTGGCAGAAGCCTCATAGATTTTGTTTACTATATCCCTTGATTACATCAAAAGCCCACAGCAAATGTCTGACCTATGCCATTTAGGTATTCACAAAACAAACTTGCCAATGATACACTTATCAAAACATTTCTGTCATCAAGTGATACATGACCATTTAGGACAGCTATTCCTCTGTTAACAGCAATCAAAAAAAGAAAAAGAATAAAGTAGTATGCATTCATGCTTAAGGGAATGTAGTATAGATTAACAAATGAAAACAGGAGAAGAATTGATGCAGTGAAGTCCTTGAGTAATCTGGAATTTTTGTAGTTTATTCATGCATTTCTACCCATTTCCCTGTTCCCACTGCCTTCTCTCCATAACTATTGCCACCACTCTACTCCAAACTTTTGGACCTAATTAAACCCTTTACTCTTAGAATAAAACCCAAACTCCTAAAAATGACCTCTGCTTGGTGCTCCATCTTCTAATAACATCAAGTTGCCTTTGTTCTCCCTTTTCAATTAACACTGATGTGCTCTCAGTCCTTGTATTCCTTTCCTAGGGTAGCTGTAACAGAGTAACACAACTGAGTAGCTTAGAACAACAGCAACTTCTAGAAGCAAAAAGCCCACAGTCAAGAGGTCCACAAGGCTACAGGGAAGGATCTGCTCCAGGCCTGTCTCTTGATTTCTGGTATGCTTTTCCTGGCTTAAAAACAGCTATCTTATCTTTGTTTCTCTTCCCATAATTTTTTCCCTATGCATATGTGCAAATGTCCAACATTTCTTTTCTTAAAAGGACACAAGTCACAATGGATTAGGAACTACAGGAATGATCTCAATTAAAAGAGATCAAAATAGATTAATCTGCTAAGAACATTTTTAATTAAGTTTTCATTCTGAGGTACTGGGGGTTAGAACTTCAACATATATTTTTAAGCTGACACTATTCAACCCTTAATTGTCTCTGGTTATTGACCTCTATCTGCCAATAGACTTTCATGCACCTTTTCTGCCTGGGCAGATCTTTCCCTTACTCTGTCAGATAAAATTCCTACCTAGACCTAAAATCTTTTACATCTAAATTCAAGGAACGTCTCACCAAAAATACTCCTTTATCTGTTTTCGGTCAAATCACTATTATAGACTCACACAGTTTTGGAAACCTTTTCTTCACAGAACTTGTTAGACCAATAATTTTGTAGTGCTGATTATGTAAATAGGCATATCTTGACCCCTCCCAATTGCTAACTCCATTTTGATATCTAATTTATCTTCTTTAAATACCATTTTATTCCTATTATTATTCAGAGTTCAGAGAACACAGTGCATTATCAATAAAGTATGTCACATATTAAGTTTATTTGTAATTAAATGATTTATTCATTAATGACTTCAAGTAATACAGTCACTTTGAAAGATATTTTAAAAATTACTACTAGCAAGCAAAAAAGTCATAAGGGTCTGATAATTTTATTTACTTATTTAATACATGTAAATTTAAATAGAACTTTTTAGTAAGTTTTTCACTGTTCTATATTGTGGAGAGTTAGACATTTTGATGGTCTAAATAAAACTAATTTTGTTCTAATATGTAAATCAATATGAAAAATCAATCAATTATAGAATTATTTTCAAAGAAAAGAGATATTTTTCTCTATTTTTAACTTGTAACAAATACCGAAATTACTCCTGGCTATGTGTATGTTCTGATATAATTTTAATTAAAATTTTCCATACTCCTTTTCATACTGTTGCCTTAGGTATAAACCAAAGGTCTATATTATCTCATTGCTTAGTCATAATAAACATATATATATATGCACAACAGATAACTTTTAAGTTAGTCAAATATTGTATGATAGAACTGATGGATGTTTTGAGCTTTATTAGCAATCAAACTTAATTTAATTAATCCTCAGTGGGATGCCAGTATTGACATCATTTTAAGCATTTGCAAGCATTCTGGTCATGTTAATTTAAATCTGACGGGCAACACTTACAACATTTTTCAGGTGCCCATCCAGTGTGGTCAGACTGGAGTCAGAATGAATTCTTTTCATGCACTTTTCAATGCACAAAATTGAAGAAAAAAGTTATGGTTAAAGTAACACACAGAATCCCTTGCTAGATTTGAAGTTAAAATGTCTAACATTTCTAACTGTTAAGCTAATTGTTGATCCATATATTTAGAAAAGAAGTGAAGTATACGGGTCTTTTGGTCAAATTTTAAGAAAAATTCCAAATAAAATAATTTTTTTTCAAAAATGATTATAGTACATTGACCAAGTTTTTTGAAATGTAGCATTGCTAAATATCTACCAAATTATGCATATGTGCATATAGGGTCAATAACATAGTATAAGAAAGCTAAATAAAACTATAAATAAATAAATATGTAAGTATAAATAAATAAAAGTATAAGAAAGGCACTAAATTCTCCAGCTAAGAAGTAAAATGTGAGCTTTATATGTTTGGCCTTCATGATCAATTTGAAAAAAAGAAAATGATGATATAGGAATAAAATACATTTCAGCATGAAAAATTTATTATCTAGAAAATAATCATGTGTGCTAATTAGATGATTTTCTGCCCAGGAAATAAAAAATATTTTTAATTCTGTGAGTTAAACCTACATGTTTATAAAATAAAATGTTGAGGTTAATCAATAAGGGAATACTATATAAAAACCCTGAAAAGGTCACTAACATGAAGTCATTGATGGAACTCAACAGTTTATGGCTTTAAGATGTAGCTATGTCATACTTAAGCCAGCCTGTCTCTGTGTTCTGTGATCATTAGGTAAAACAAAATAGCCATACATAATTTGTAAAAAGAACTTTATTTGAATAACCAGTACAAATAGAACACCATGCATACTTTCAAAGCATAAATAAATAAACTTCATCACCATCATCAAAAGTGTTTATGATGGAAAGAATGCTAGATAAAAAGAACCACAAGATTTAATTCCTATGTTCTAGTGTTATTATCTAGTTTGGGAAATAAAACAAATGCAACAAACCATATAACCCTGAGTGGTATTTTTTGTTGTTGAATATCTTATGCAACTTATTGAATATGTGTATCTGAAAAACATTGGCAACACAGTGCTCTGAGGAGTACTGGTTGTTTACCCTGAGATCACATGGCTGGCTGGGAGCTGGGAATCATCGCCACTGCTGCCCTACATCTGAACAGAGAGCATCTTACTGCGTATCACTAGTGTGGTGAAATGACCAAAATGCAAACTTCCAACTCAGGTGCTGCATGTTGCTTCCTCACCACTATAAAGTAGAAAACCTGGAAGTTGAACCGTTAGAAGTCAGGATCTGTCTTCACAATAACATTCACCAAAGTGATAGAAGGGAGACTATTAACATTTTTTGTGAATGTATCTAAACACCATAGGAACATCCTGATAGTCCACTTATTCATTGTTCTTTTTCAGGCATCTCATTAGAATCTCACCCATTTGTTGAAAAGTAAGCAAACAAAAACCATCTTTTTTTTTTCAAAACTAATATTTTAATCACATTCATTGAAATAATTGTAATCCTAATTTTCATAACAGTCAAAAAACTAGTAGGTAATAACTTTTCTGTCCAGGGTAAGTGTAGAGATATTTTCATCACAGATAGTGGCACATACTGTTATTCTAGGGAGAATAACAGTGAGTTGTGAAATACAGACAGGAGAAGGAAATAGGAAGTAAGAAAAAATTGTTCTCCACAGATATTCTTTAAATGCATTTACAGTTTCAATGACATCTGGTAAGTGTGAGAAAGGGGAGTTAAGACAAACTTACAATTGTTCTTATTGTTTTAGATCAAATCGTAATTTGCTTGGGTGGTTCTCCCTTGTGGAGTATTAGACTTACAGAAAGTAGTAAGGTTACAAAAGAAAAGAAATTTTTAGTTATTTGCTTCTTAATAATAGTAATTCAAATCTTAAGGGGAACAAGGAAAATTGTAAATAAAAAGTGATTCTGGTCACATTTCCAGTAAAAGCAAATTTAGATTGTTACTGTATACATAATAGTAAGCAAACTTATAAATCTGTTGCTTTTCATAGAATAAATTCAAATTGATATTAAGATCTACATTAAGAATTGTCACCCCAAGGGGGTCCATTTTTAAGAGCTGCTTTGGATGCAGGGGAAAGTCTAAGAGGAATATTTGGTGTGTGCCTGACAGCAGGCAATCAAGGAAAAGAAGCACCAGCAGACAGCAAGGTGCACAGCCCCAGGTGCAGTCTCTGCCTAATCCCCTTGCAAGTCCTGGCAGTTGATGGTTGAAGTAATGGAGCTATAGCACAATTCCTGTATGAATTCTGGGGTCAAGAGATGGAGAGCAGAAGAGAGGGGTATTCTTGCCAATTTCTGCATCACAAACAGCAGGATCCTGTCTTCTCAGATAAAACCAAAGCAAATGTTATTCATTTAAATCTTCTTTTCTCCCTTCCTCACTTCCTTCCTTCCTTCTTCCTTCCTTTCTTCCTTCTTCCTTTATTTCTTCCTTTCCTTTCTTTTATTTTCCTTTTCTTTCCTTCCCTTCCTCTTTCTACTTTCGGGGCCTTGAAGACAATACTATAGGTAGAAAATGGCATTGTCCCAGGGCAGCTCTGACTTCCTTCAAGGGAATTATTTAGCAGTACAAGGCAAAGGGAGAAAGTATGGCAATATTGATGAGTGCACATAGGAGACCAAAGGGCTTGAGTGAAAACAAGGAGAGTTTCCAGGAGAAAACAAGGAGAGACTGCACAGAGAGAACTTGGGAGTGAGAAAACTGGCAAGGGCCAGGCAAGCTCAGATTATAATGACTTAGAAGACTATCATATCTCATTTACCCAAATCTCATATCTCATTTACCTTCATATCATTTACTATCATATCTCATTTACCCAAATCTATCATATCTCATTTACCCATATCTCATAGACTTAGAGACTATCATATCTCATTTACCCAAAAGAGTCAAATATGTTGTCTTAAAGACTGTAGTTACAAACTAAAATATCATGAATATGACTATAAGATTATAACAAGTACTCCTTTAAATTTTTCATTTTTTTCAATTCTTTATTTTGATATTTTGTAATTTACTAGTTTTATTAGAATATTAAATCAGAATTATTGCAAATTTTCAAAAGGTATTAAAATGTATAAAGTAACTATTGCTCTTCCTCAGTAGAGGTCACTACAATAATCTATTGCATAATGTGTACATATGTAAAATAAACTGTGTATTTATGTATGAACATGGCTTTTTGTTAATATAATAGACTATGTATCCTCTTCTGCAATGTCTTTTCCCTCACTTCAACAATATTTACAAACGTATGTCAATATGGACACATACTTCTTCAAGACTATGCAACTTTCCAGAATATTGAAGTATCATAATTTATGTTTTCGAACTCATGGGTTTTTCTACCCTATAATGCTATCAAGGCCCAATAACTCCCTGTCAAAATAAACCTGAAAATTATTCTACATTACCAGAATGAGTCTCTCTGCCTATAATAACATAGTAATGACTATATTGGGATTAGTCTAAAAAGTGACTTATTTAATAAAACTTTTTATTTTATAAATAACATTTTCTATCTTTAAAAAATAACAGAGAAGAAAGAAGTTTTATATTCATATGCATAGGGTGAACAAATTAGTGTTCTGGTGATCAGTCTGCAATAGTTAAAAGAGTTAGCTTTGGAATATTAGTGCATGTTCTATCAGTATGTGGAAAAAAACCTTTTTTTTTTCTCTAGGACACATAAAACATACTAAATATTTAAACTCTCAAGGAGAAAATGTTTGATTTTGAAAGGTCAAATATCATTTTAAAATCATCCCTTTCAGAAAAAATTCATAAATCAGTGATTCAAAAAATAATAAAATGATCCTCTCCCCAAATTCTACACTATATTAATCATACCACAATTTATGAGAAACATTACTTTTGTGATGTGAAACTAATCATTAATCATTAAATTTAAAATATTAGTATTAGAATGATTATACAACAATGATGACTTGTTCAACAATCATTTTTGAGACAAATGAAATGTAGAAGTAAAAAGTCACCATTTTCATATGCTTCTAAATCTAATTACTCAGGAAGAAGCAGAAAAGAAAAAAAGAATCAGATGCTGCTGAGTCAAGGCTGCTTTTCTTTCCTATCACCCAGGAACATGAAGTCACTAAGAATCACCATTTCTATTGCAGGAAGTGAGAAGCAGGAGTGGAAGCAAGAGAGAGGAAAAGAATGGGAGCAATGGGATTTGCATGGAAATTATTACTGTGCTAATAACAAATACCACAGTTTAAAACTTCATTTCCCTTTCATTCCAGCAGAAAGCCTCTCATTAAACCCAGGGGTTTTGCACTCCCCATCTGAGAATCAGATTGGTCTAGTGAAGGAATCTGTCTGTCTTATTTTAACATTAAGGAATATAAGACCTTTGATGTTTTTGTCTTTTCCTTCTCCTTCATTTATTTATTTATTTTCAATAAGCAAGACTCAGAAAAACTCTGTTTCGTGTCACTGAACATTAGAGTTTTATGCTTAACTATTCATTTTCTATTTGTTGATATCTCTGAAAAATCACTTTAAAAAATGAAGAAAGGACTTCTGTAGACTTCTCATAGTGAAACTAAAATAAATTATGTTTATCTTAGAGGCTGCCTTAGAGGAAATACTATAGCCACAACAACAAAGTCTTGTGACAAGAGCAGTAATAAGGATGTGAAATTGTTACTCTTCCACCCTAGGTTCAAACTTTAATAGCTATGTAACTCTGGTATCATTCTACTAATGTGAATCACACTATTCCAAAAGAAAACATAAACAGGATTGAAGAAGCATAATATTCATATCATATCTATCAGTTAAGAACACCACTGGGGTGGGCTGGGGATATAGCTCAGTTGGTAGAGTGCTTGCCTTGCAAGCAAAAGGCCATGGGTTCAATCCCCAGCACTGCAAAAAAAAAAAAAAAAAAAAAAAAAAAAAGCCACTGGGAAAAGTTCCCAATTACTGTTTAAAAACATGAGAATAAATTCCCACCCAAACAAAATCAAACTGACTTTGAGAATTTTACACAGTTTATAACTATAAATAAGCAAATACACAATCTTAAGTGTTTTAAACTAGTAAATAAGAGGCAAAACTTGCATTTTAATATAATGACAAAATTTATGGACTATCTTCCAAAGACTTTTTTACATACTATCGGATTCTTCAAAAAATGCGTTATTAATAATACAGCATGCTACCCAAAGAGCTATGCTAAGTGTCAATTACATGAGAGTGAAGATTTATCTATTAAATCTAAAGATTTAATATAATCTTTTAATATAATTTAATATAATATCTATTTAATCTAAAGATTTAATAGAATGCAATCTGTAAATAAAAGTATGATGCCCAGCTTTAAGACATTACATACTAATTTTTCTTGGATGCACACAATCATAATTATTGCATGCTTGAGTGAGTCTCTGAATTGTCTTAATAGGATTTAGTATGAGTCTGGTGTCTCTAAGACCAATAGTTTATGAATTTTTTTAAAGCACCAATATCAGCACTAAAACAAGAGTAAGATTATCTAAACATGGGCAATTTATCACTTTTGCAAAATAAAATTTTTATTTAAATGTGCTCAATTATAAGTATATAAAATTAATTAGGAACCCTGCCCTGTCTATGTACTTCACTATATTTGAAAATAAAAGTATTTTGTGAAAACAGATATAAAGACACATTCACTTATTATATTTCTTCTCATCTCTATGTATGTAAGACATGACTTTTCAACATTTGTCATTGCTGTATTAGTTAATAAAGACTTTTATTTTCCTTTACCCTTGCACATCAGGGCTCCAAACCTTAGAATAAGATGATGTCTAAGGTGGAGGACTATGTCAGTACCTCCTTTGAAGTGCATGTCTCAATGTCAATCTTGTTGCCATTGTAGAGCATCACTTCTTTTTTTTTTGTAGCATCTAAGAAAAGTACCTAGAACACTTTCGTCACTCATCATGTGTTGCTAAATATTAGTTGTGAGGACTGTTCTAGAGATCACTGAGTTCACCTGTCAATCACAACCCAGGAACCTGAGGTGCCAAGAAGCTGACTTGTCCAATGTCCCAGAGCAGGTGAGAGAGCCGGGTTTGGATTTAAAGTCTTTCATAGGCTTCCTAACCTCTGACAGCAACTCTTTCTTTACAGATTTGTTTCAAAATTTCCTCTCTTGAATTCCCTAGTATTCTATTTTACATTATAGTAATTATTTCATTTTACCCCCAACATCTGGCCCATGTGCTATGTTCTCATGGTTCAACTCTATGCCTGACACAAAAATATTCTCTATTTAGATTTGTGTCCATGTTTTATTCTTTTTCTATGAAAAATCTGAAGTAGATGCTCAAGAATGAAAAGAGCATAACTAAGAGAGGAGAATGAATGTTTTCCATCACCATCCTCATCCTAATGGGCAAGAGATCTTGAAATGTACTATTATGTACTTGCACTTTACACAAAGATGTGTGAGGAGACCTGATTAAGATGCTCCAATTCCAGAGCCACTCTCTCCAGCCTTCCATTTCATTATAACTACCACCTTCCCACGGAGGGGCCTTTTCTCTGGACTCGGGTACTTTGGATGGCCTTCTTTCCCCAACTACAAGCCATGTGACCAAGCCCCAATGTGATTCTTAACATGTCCTCTTCCTTGTCAATAAACCACATCAAACCTTCATTTATAAATACACAATACTTAAATTCCTGTAAAATAAATAGCAGCAGGTCTTGTTTTCTCACTTCTAAGTCAAAAAAGATTTATAGATCAAAGTTGGTGAGCATACGCTTTTGTAAGCCTGTCAGTAGGACTTTAATAAGGGTCAAGTAAATGAAAACAAATCCCTGCTTGGGATATTAGTTTTAGACCAATTTGGAAGGATTTTTATGACTATGATTCATGCATTTCTATATTTTATAAGACTGCACATAGAGATGGGGTAACTGCCACTATCAATGGAGGGTTTGTTATTAGAATGGTTTTATTTTTTGTTGGTAGTAGTGGATTTTATTTTGTTTTCCTGTTTACTACCAGACTTTTGCTAACAGTTAAGGAATTCCAGGCTGAATAGCATGCATCCAAACTGTATGAGCTGACACTAGAGAGACAACCAGAAAAACAGTTGAAAGATACTATGCCCAGACACAGTCTATAGTCAAATAGACTTGAGGGAATGAAGCCACATCCTTCCATGAAAATTTTTGTTTTTTAACATATTATGGCTCCACAAGTATAACTAACTAGTATAATTATTAAATAAAATGAATAGGAAAAGAGAGAAGTCTCATGATAACAAAAGTAAAGATCATTAAGAAATATTGTTATGAAATAAACAGTTATTGTGATACATGAAACAGTCAAATGTAGAATTTCACTTTTTAGATCTGATCTGAACATTGTAAGATTTCCAAAAACCTATTACCTAAGGTATTCAAATATAGGGACAATTATTATCAAAAGTTATATGCTTGTAAGGCCAAAGAGATGCCTAAAAACAGAATAAAATTTAGAAAGGAAAAGCACATAGACCTGTTTACAAAACAGGCATGCTAAATTCCAAGAGGTAATAATTATTTTCAAAAGCAATATTCACTGCAAAGTCAGTGAATGTCATAGGGCAAGATAAAGCCTTATCTCTACTTTCAAATATCTCTATACAGTGTTTAAACCAAGTCACAGAGTAAACAATTCACTATTACAAGGCATAATAAAACAATTGCTTAACTGGAATATAAAAAAGTAAGCTTAAGTGCTTGGAGAAAGGAAAGTACAGTTCAAACTGAAGAAAGGTGCTTAAGAAAGCATAGGAATTCTGACAAGTACCATTGAGCCTTCCACAAGGCAAAAATTTCAAAAAGTAGAAAAGGGGCTGGTAATAGTCACCTGGCAAGGAAGGCCATTTCAAATGGCACTTGCCCCGGTCTAAGCTCTTGATCACTCCAGGTTCCACCCTGAAACTTACTCTTTATTCATCATAATTTCAGTAAATGACATCCACCAAGTTGATCATATTAGAGACTTCTTCCTTCAGACCTGAAATTCTATAGCACTAAATAAGTCCTAAGAATTCTATTTCCTACAGCAAATCCCTCTGGGTTTCACATCCTCACTTAGTCAAGCTGGGATTGCTACCATATCTTGTAAATGGTCTTCCTCCTTCCCCTTCTGCCCCTTCTTATCCACTCTTTACATAGCAGTAACATCTTGAACTCAAACAATGTGACACTGGTGTTTAAAACCTTTTCAGTGTCTTTCAATTTAACTTGGAATGGATCAAACTTCCATAAACTGGACCAGCTTTTGTGACACTTCTCCACCTTCCAACAGGATTTCTTACCATGTTCCCCATTGCTTATGATGGTTCATCTAAATTTGTCCTTCTTTCTCTAAATTCTTTGAATACTCTTTAGTTCCCTTTCACTATATACTCTGTTTTTGTTAGCTTTTGTCTGTGCTAAATATTGTTCCCTCTTTATGTTACTAGAGTCTTCTCATTCTTCATATTAAAATAACATTTTATTAGAGTCTTAATATCAGTTAAATTCAAGTCATTACCCCACTTATTCATTTACATGGAAAAATTTCAGTGTGTAATTGTGGTATATATTTATTTGTACATTGGCTTCATTAATATTTTTTATCTCATTATAATTCATAATTTTGTTTTTTAATAATTATGTATCTAGCACTTAGGAATGTTTGAAGAATGAAAGGATGAATGGATGGCACTAAAACATCTAGTGCTAAGATATCTATGTGCACTTTATTCACTAACAGATAAGAAGTGTGGGGAACCCGGGCTTCTTGGTGAACCCGTCTTAGAGCAGCAATCTGAAGGGTCTGGGAAGTATTGTCAATCAGATACCATAAGGGTCATATTATTGGGTTCTTTATTCTCCTATCTCAAAAATAACATTCTGTCATATCAAGTCATCCCTATACCTTGTTACTTTTTTATTTTGAGAGAGGGTCTCCCTAAATTTCCCAAATTGACCTTGACTTATGAGTCTCCCAAGTAGCTGGGATAACAGGTATATGCTTCCATGCCTGGCTAATTCATGACTTACTTTCTGTATTTTATTCATTGACAATTATACATAAATAACACACTTTTGACAAACTAAGGATTTTAATTAATTACCATTTTCTTTCAGGGAAAAATAATTACATTGCCATTAAAATGCCATTACTTAAAAAAATCTTTTAAACAGGAAAAAAATTGAATGATGAAGAATATTTTTACAATAAATTGGTAGCATAACTTTATGTCTACATTTGGCATTAAGGTTTACAAAATTCATTTTTTTCAAATCAAAAGAAACAAAAAAGAATACCTTATTTTCACATATCGGGGCACATAAAATATTGAGCAAACTGTTTAAGTTCAAGCAAAATTGAGATAGAATAGAGAAATACAATGAGCTAATTTCTAGAATTATATTGATGCTATAGAAACACAAATACATGGAAACAATGTGAATATAAAATTAAATGTGGATTTTAATTAAAGTATATATATTACAATTATTATTAGAATATGTATCTTTGCAATTTTTATCCAAATGCATAAAAAAAACTATTCACTAAAAAAGCAATCTAAATGTCATTAAGAACCAAGGTAATTTTTTATTAACATTAGTGAAGACTTTCACTTAAAGTTTATTGAGGCATATTGTATAAAGATTTTCCAACATGTATTTTTATAATTAGGTACTCTGTGTACAGAAAAAAATAAACTACACATACGTTCATACAAATAGCACAAAATTGCTATTTGTAAATAGCAACAAATAATTGGTTTTATTTAACTCTGCTTATTCATAGAATTAGATGCAATCACTAGCACATATGTAAAACATATCCAGGAATTAGAAAATATATAAAATACCAATTTGTAGCATAATGTTACTGGAACAAAAAAAATTACATTTGCCTCTTTGGAGATGACATTGTTTATTGTGCTTAATTATGTTTGAAAATTCCGGTAAGTCACTTTGTGAATTTACCTCCAATAAGCCTTGATCTTTAATCTCAAATTACCAGTTTTAGTTGTATTATTCAGAGGGAATTGAGAATAAAATTTATAACCTTGTAGTCTGTGGGATGTCTTCATAGATATCTCTCTCATGTGTTAAAAAAAAATGATGTGAACCTCCTATCTTTGTAATTGCATATTTTTTAAATACAAATGTTTTAATTTTTATCATTTTAATTACTACAGATTTATTATCTAAACATTTATCTGTGAGTCAATGGGATTCTTATTTTTTTTTCTTTAAGTTGTCTGGGCCCTTACTATAGTGCTATTCAATTAGAATATCTGGGTTATTACCCTGAAAGTACACAAATTGTAAATGTTTCTGCAGTGTTTCTAATGCACTTTAATACTTGAGAATAATTGCTTTCACATGTAACAGATGTAGCAAAAGAAATTTGTAATAGCAATGGATATTTAGAAAAAATGTTATTAAAGGAGCACAGAAAAATACAGAAAAGTTTTAGACATCATTTTAAATATGCACATGCACTAATCACATAGCAGAGTGGCCCTTAGCCTTGTTTTACATATAAAATACCTCAAATTGTTTACACCCTTCAGCAGCTCTCTAGAGATGTAAGTTCAACATGGCTACAACTAAAAACAAAGACTCTGAAGTCAGCCTCTTACATTTGATTCAGCTCTGCTATCCACCCACTACTTCATGTTTTACTACCTCAATTGCCTCACCTGCAAAATAATGTGTCACAATGAATATAGCATAAGTTAATATATGGAAGGTGCTTAAAACTGTTCTTGCCCTATGATACCTAGCTCATTAAATGTTAGCTCTTTAAGCTACAGAAATAAACAAGATAGGTGTTCCTGTTGCTTGTGGCTTGAAGTCAGACATTTCATCACATATACAAAAGTGTGATGAGGGCAACATAGGAAGAATAGAGCAAAGAAACCTGGTCTAATTTGGAGGAGCTAAGGGAGCAGAAGAGCTGTGATGAGAAAGAAACTCTAAGCTAAACCACAAGGAAGGGTTTCTGAGGTGACTGTTCTGGGTAGAGGGCACATTCTGTTTTAGCAAGTGTAAGAAATAGAATGTGGGCCAGAGAGAGAAGAAGACTTAAAATGAGGTTAGAATTGTGGTACTGTCAAGATCTGAAGAAATGAAGCCAGGTATGTGGCACACACCCATAAATTTAGCAACTTGGGAGGCCAAGGCAGGAGGATCCTAAGTTCGAGGCCAACCTCAGCAACTTGGTGAGACTCTGTCTCAATATAAAAACTAAAAAGGGCTGGAGATGTGGCTCAGTAGTTAAGCACCCCAAGTTCAATCCCCAGTACCAAAATCAAGCAAACAAACTGAAGAAATGAAGAACCCAGACAGGGGAAAGGTCTTATTTAAATTTAATATTAAAGCATAGCTCAAACTTATTTTGCATGATATAGAAAAATTTTGGAGATTGCCGAGATTCTCCATGAATTCTTCAAGGTTCTTTCTAACATACACATTCAAAATACAAAATTCATTAACTAAATTGTCAATTTTGAAGCATATAAAATACTAAGATTCTTCAAATTAGTTTTTTTATTACAATTAGCTCACTAAGTTGTAGATAAACTGTAATTCCATCAGCTTCTAAACAATGCACATAGGCGATTTTGTTAATTGAGTAAAAAGCAGAGCTCTAAAGGTCTGTTTTTCTTCCCTGTCTGATGAGAAAACAAAACAAACATGGTACATACAGACATATGTGAATGAAAGACCAAAGATCCTGACTCCTTTGACAATCATCCTGGCAAAATCATGTATAAATCTCTCAAATAAATGATTCTAGTCATGATAAAAATGGTGGAGACCAAAACAGTTAATACTTGTTTAAAATAGCATGAAGTGTTTTGAAGTAAAGTGCATTTTCCTAAGGATATTCACCTAAGTCTATAGTTGCATAATAGGGCTGAGAAGAAAGTTCATAATATCCAAGTTGTATTTTCTTGAATGAAGACTAACAGCTACTAGGAATAAAGAATTTCATAACCAAAAAAACTGTCTTATAGCCACATTTAAATTCAAAAACTGCCAGAAATAGTTTACAGAAATGACTAGGAAATTCTACAAGAGTCTTCAAATAATTTTGTTTGTTTTTTAATACAAAGGTAAAAATTAACTAAAGCAATTTCCTTTTCAATTATGAAATTGTAACTTGACTCAGATGCAATAAAGTCCTATTCACTTTTCTTATATATGACTAGGGATTAGGTGTATTTAAATTTTAATCATTAAGCTATATTATTATGAAGCAGTTGATGGGATTTGATCAACCAAGGATAGCCAAGGAGAACTTTACTCAAGTACAGAATTTGAGGTAAGGTTCATCTTGGAAAGCAATACACTTGTGTGATCAGACTCAGGAAAAGAGAAACAATATTTTTCATCATCCTAATAGACTCTCTTTGCAGTTACTACTCTTGCAAAGGAAATCACTATCCTAACTTAAACCAGCATGACATACCACACCACCCAATGTGTCTTTTAGTTATGCACATATAAAACAAGCTCCCATCCAAAGTTAGTGGGGAAATGGCTGAGTACTTTGAATGCTGGTATTTCAGCTTCACAAGCTAAATTTTTCTTTCTTTTTTTTTTTTTTTTTTCTTTTAGAGGTATGATGGAGAATCTGGGGCTCAGAGTCTCAGGATAAATAATTTTATTTTTCTTCTTCTATCTGATATCCAGCCCAGTTTTTTAAAACATAAACTTTATTATTATTATTATTTTAGATCCATTGTAAGTTCACAACAAAGCTACATGGAAGATACAGAGATTTCTCATATATCTCCTGGCTACGCACATCCACAGCCTTCTCCACTTCCACCATTCCTCACAAGAAGGATACATTTATAGAAATTGACAAGCCTACATGGACACAGATTATCAACCAAAGTTCGTACTTCAACATGAGTGTTCCATGGATCTGGACAAATTTATGCCAGGTAGTCACCATTATGGTTCCACACAGAGTAGACAATGCCCTATTTTAGTCAGAATACAATGCTCATCCTATAGTTTCTAATAATGCTAGGTAATCATATAGCTATTAAGTTTTTTACTGTGCTCTTCAGGTTTCAAGTGTCCTTGCTTATTTGTCCTATAAACTAAATTTCCCCTAATTGCTCAAATTCTTAAACTATTTTTAATGAATTTCATGTTATTCTTTTTCTCCCTTCACTGATAAAATAATGATGCCATTTATGGTTTTAAGAGGATTCCTTATTTTAAAGTCTACATATATATTGAAACCTCTATTACCTAACATTAGAAAAATAGATGCTCAAGTGACTACTGGAATTGTAGTTTACCTGAATAATTTTCTTGAGAATTATTTTTTGATAAGTCTTGAAGCATTTTATTTATATGTACCCTTTATATGTTAACATGCTGAATATCCATTGTGTTCTCAATATTTTAAGATTCAGGCTATTGATAGTTGAGTAAGTAAACATGTGAATTAAAGCAATTTTAGAGGTTTACATTATTCAAATTATTGATTTAGTATTAATTATCATAGAGATAATGGAAAATGCATCAGTTATAATTTAAACTACAAAGCTGCAATCTCTACCTTGGAGTCTACTGATCAATTTTATATTTACAAAATGATATCATATTTTATTTTCCTCAAGTTGTTTCAAATTATCAAGGACCTCAATTAAAATTAATATTATAAAAATGTAATATTCACCTAAGTAGAACTTTGGCATTTTTCAGTTGTCAAATATATACATTTTTAATTACTTTATGAAAAATAAATGTAACTGCATTCAATCTGTACATTTTATGCATAGAATAATCATCATAGGAATATAAAATATTAAAAGGGATTTATATGAAAGAAATTAGCCAGAAGAAATGATTATTCAAAGTCCTAAAGAACAAAAAACTAATTCAATGAGAGCCAATTTCAGGGAATTGGTCACTCTGGTGTATAAAGTTGCTATATATTTTCAAGTAATTTTGAAGGATGGCTATCTATATCTTTGGGTTTGTCATTATACATATTATTTTCTTTACAAATGTAGTTTTTTCTCAATAATTAGGAATTCATAAGTCTTTGCTTAAAGATTGCAATCATAAGGGCATTGGTCTGCATAATTAGAATAAAAATTTTCAACAAATTCTCTCAATTTTTAAAGATAGTTACCATCTGGGTTTACAAAGAGAAATATAAGTGTGGGCTCAAAACTTAGAACAATGTGGAAAAATTATTTCAAAGGACCTATGACAAGCATTTGTTACTTATGTTGAGACTATGGAAGAACTGAGTGTATGCATCTTTTTTCCTGCTAAGATAAGAAGGAATATTCATATCAATACTCCAAAATATCTTTAACCAATGGCAGAAGTGTCCAATATTTGCTCATAACAGTTTGCATAAGAAAACAACATATAATAAAGTGACTATGGAACTTGTCTTGACCCCAAAGTGATAAAATAAGACCTCATGTGGGCACAGAAATTTTCTCAAGGAAAGGGTAGGAGAGTAAGGAGAGCTAGAGAGAAGATGCAGGACAGTGAACCTACAGCAGGAACAGGCAAAAGATGAACATGGAGCAGATTCAAATGTACAATGCAGAACAAATCCTTAGAAAATAAAGGAAATGATCTTCAGCACTAAGAGCCAGCCAAATAATTCCTACACAATACACTGAAATCATGATCCATAAGAGAAAAGGTAGCTAAATTGTACTTAATCAAGGTTAAAAACTTTTGCTCAGTGAAAGACTATAGTCAGAAGATAAAGAGACAAACTATGGATTGGGAGTGTATATTTGTAAACCACTTATCTACCAAAGAACTCATGTCTAATCTATGTAAAGAACTCTAGAAACTCAAAAATAAAAAACAAAAATTCAATTCTAAATTATATGAAACATTAATAAACAAATGAAAAGATGTCTGATATCTCGAGTTATTAGGAAAATGCAAATTATTACCATAATGAGATATCACTCAGTATCTATCAGAAGAGATGAAATAAAAACATAAACAATATGAAATACGGGAAAGGATTCAAAGATATTTTAAGAGAAAGTTATTTTTTTTACATTGCTGGTCAAAATGTAAAATGGTAAAACTAAGTACATAAATAAAGTTAGTGTGTGTTGTGTGTGTGTCAAAATAAGTTCAAAAGATAGCATCATATATAGAGATGGTCCTCAATTTATGGTTCCACTTAATATTTTACTGTATTCTGATATGTAAACAATTTTCATTCAGTAGAATCTACTTCAAATTTTGAGATTCAGTCTCCTGTCAGGCTACCAATATATGTTATGAAATTCTTGAAATTATGACCAATGGTAGCAATCATGAGGGTAAGCAGCAAAGTCTACAGTGTTAGTGTTGCTAAGCTATGACATGTGGTAGGTTAGGTGTATTATGCACATGTCCATCTGAGGGTTTATGAGGGAGATAACCCCATCATAAGTCAAGGAGCATGTATGTGTATATGTTCTGAAGTGTATATACATGTGATGTATATGTGTCTCACAATGTGTACAAAAGATTATTAAAGATAACCACGTATTTTAGGACAACTTGATATGGGAAAGGGTAGGAAATTAATATATTAAAAAGACAGTGAATATTTAAAATCATTGGTGAATAGTTATTGGTGAACATTCACGGAAAAAATGAACATAATTAAATTAATTTAAATAAATAAAAAATGCTAATCCCTTCCCTGTTGTATTTCATTTAAGGAAAACACATAACTTAATATCAAGCACTGCTATAAGCACTTTATAAATATCAACTAATAACTTCAGGACAGCTCTGTTTTACACAAGAGAACACTGAGTTAAAGTGTATTTATGCTGGGGATCTCTGACAATAAGTGATGATGCTGACACTTGATTTTACACTGTGTCCAGAACCTGTGCTTTTAGTTACTACACACTGGGCTTGTTAAAAAAAGAGGGAAGATAGAATTGTTAAATTAAGTTGCCTTGAATTGCCGAAGACCAAAAGTATATGCACACTTACCAATCAGAAAGAAGTCTGGGATATTACTGCAAATAGGAATGTAGAAATTTCTCAGATCTATATAAAACTATAATTGATTCATGCTTTCTATTATCTATATGCTTGCATATATAATAAATTGATCTTGATGTCTATATATTTGAATATATAAACAATTGATCTTGATGGATGTTGTTCAGGGGCTCAGACTGAGGAAACACCTCAGGGTTCCAGCAGATGGAAGATGCAGGATACAGTTAGGATAGTAGACAGACTTTATTCAAAGGTGGCAGCAACTTCCAGTCTCCAGCTTCAGCCTCAACCTGGAGGCAGTTTTGTTTGGTTCCCATTAGCCCCCAAGTCTTTCCATAGGCTCTTTTTACACACAGGTCAAAAACATGAGGCACACTGCCAACAGGTTACATAAGGTGGTGCACACATACGAGTTAATATTTATGACCTTGAGAACATACACTGAATCAGCGTGTTCCTGATTTTGACTAACAATAACATTGCCATTTCCCAGCCCTTGGCTACGTGCTAAAAACATAACATAGCTCATGGGAACCTCAGCGAGGGATCCTAACTATAGGCATTTGGAGCCTTCCCCAACAATGGAAAAGAGATTAATTTTCAAAACCAACCTTTAAATATTAATTAATCATACATACACAGTACACAAACAATATAAAAACAACAAACAGTACCATGTGGTGGCTTAATGTATGAACAAAAGTGAAGCAGCTAATTCACAATTCTATGAAGATTTTATGAAAAAAGAAAAAGATTTACACTTTACATAAAGAATTGATGCTTGTAAGAATTTTCTTACGTTGCTCATTTTTTAAAAACTAAATATATTTTGGTTACTTCTACCCAGTCCCATTCAGAAACATTGTGGGACAGGAGTTAGGAAATCAAAGCTATGTAAATTCTCCAAATATGATTGGGAGAATAGGACATAGTGTTCTTTTCTACTTGGAGTTTGTGAGTTTAAGAGTCCAGAAAGCTTTCAGATTCATGTCTGAAAGAATAAAGAAATGAAGAGAGACACAGAGATAAGACAACTGATGTGCTTACCTTAATAAATGTGTGTGTTTGTGTGTGTGTGTGTGTGTGTGTGTGTGTGTGTGTAGGGTGTGAGAGAGATAGACAAGGCTACTGTGGGAATCTTTTCCTCCCTTTCTGTGATGCTATTTTAATATAAGTTTTACAATGAGCTTAAATAAAAGTTAGTGAATTCAATACATTGCTGAAGCTGCAGGTGGTCTATAGCTTCATCAAGGTGTTAATTGGCTGGCACTAAGTGTGGTTTGAAGTTAGTGTGGATCCCAATGAAGGTAGAATTTGGTTATACAAACTATAGAAGTACTTAAGTTGTCTACATCTGTGCTATATATATTTTTTTCAAGTAGACATGGTGATAAAACACCTGCTACCTAATTAACACCCTTTGTAATCACACACAAAGCTAGATTACTCTCAAACCTGCTCTGCTAGCTAGAAATGTTAAACCTCTGCTTGGTATTTCTGGAGTTTTATGTTTCCTTTATTTTGCAAAGTAAGAATTGAAAAATATTCAAGTCTTGCAAATGAAGGAATCTGAAAATTATTTAAAAATGGGTGAATAAATAGAGAATTAAATAAAAATGTCTATAATTTGAGATGCTAATGCTGTCAAAATGAAAACTTGTTAAATTAAAAGAATCTTTTCAGAAAATAGATACTGCTGGCCAAACAAATTGTTCAACACTCTAATTCTCCCTTTACTCTCAAATGTAACATATTTAACTCCTATGACTCAATTCTTGGATAGAACCAGCAAAAAAATTGAAGGCAGGGACTAAGCTTTCAGGTCTTCTTTTATCCTGATGACTACATTTGGGGCATAACATGTACCCCTAGGGCAGACAGTGACTGGGGCCTGGTGACAGAGAAGCCTATGGTTTAGATTAGGCTGAGACAAATACTAGCAGGAGCTTGACCTATGGAGATCCTTGGAGTTGGAAGGAGGTCCACATGTTGTATTAGTGGGTCTGGTGTTGACAGTCTTTAGAACTTCAAGAAAAGCTTACCATTTCTCTACATGACAGAGACTGGGAGACCTTAAGAAATCTAGTTAGTTGAGATTCTTTCCTTCTGTTGCCTCAATAAGAAACTTCCAATGTGACTGGTGCAAAATTAAAGATCCAAAGAACAGTGCAAATGCCATTCACCACACTAGGAATCTCTGCAACAAAAGTCAGGCCAGAAGTGGGACTTGAGTCCTAAACAAATGGAACAAGCCGAGAAAAGAAAATAATAGCAATACTCTTTCTTCTCCCCTCTTTCCCCCACGGGGTTTGAACCCAGATGTACTTAAACACTGAACAACATCCCCAGGCCTCTTATTTTTTATTTTGAGCCAGGTTCTCACTAAGTTGCTTAGGGTCTTGCTAAGTTACTGAGGCTGGCTTTGAACTTAGGCTTCTCTTGCCTCAGGCTTCCAAATTGCTGGGATTACAGGCATGTACCACTACACCCAGCCAATAATAGTGTACTCTGAACATTAATTCTAAAGAAAGGAGAAAGAAACTGAATAATGAAAACCAGCCCCTAGAAAAATAATTCCTCTGCAGTAGACAAATGGCCACCCTATTTTCCAAACTTATGATATAAAGAATTTTGTCACAAACCTGGCATGTGATTGATACTTTCATAATTGGTCCATATGTGGCTCTCTATGTTTACTTGTTCATATTTTTGAATAGTGTTAAAAGCAACTGAGAATGTACCACATAATGCAAAAAGTAGAATTTCACCAATAATTCATAACCATTTATATGATCTTCCCTCATTCTGTTCTCTCTGCTCCTTCAACCAAGACAACCACCCTTCTGAAGCCTGTGTTTACTATTTACTCTTTCCTTTATATATAGTTTTGTCTCATCTGCATTTCTTTTTAAATTATTTTCATATTAATAGTTTTAGGTATAATTGCTGAGGATATGTATTTATAGGATTTTTCTAAGATTCATCTATATTGTTGTATACAGCTGTAGTTTATTCATTTTGTGGTTTTATAACAGTCTAGTACACTATATTCAGTCACTTTTCTACTAGAGAAGCATTTAATTTGCCTTCCCATATTTACTATTGGAAAGAGAGTTACTATAAACATCCTGGTTCATACCTCCAGATTACATGGGAAAAATTTTTCTCCTGGATCTATAGCGAGAATTGTTTTATCATGCAGTAAGTGAAATTATGCTTAATAACACCAAAGTGCTTTCCAAAGCATTTGAACCAATTTATGTTTGAAGATATAATGTATAAAAGAACCTGATTCACATTATCTTAATCACTTAGTATAATGAGTTTTCATTTTATTTTTATAATCAAATGGATATAAAATAGAGTTCACTATGGCATGATAGGCAATTCTCTGATCATTGTTGAGTGGAAAGTATCTCTTCATATGTTTATTGGCAATATATATTTCCTCCTCTAGAAAGTTCTATTCATGAGATAGGCCCATTTATTGGGTTTTAGTCTCTTTGTGGAATTAACTTATATATCCTTACTATTTAACACTTTGATTGAATGGGACAAAATATTTTCTACTGAAACTTATTTTGCTCTTGAATGTGTCTTTTACAGATCTAAAACTATTAGGTCAAATATAATCAAATTTACCAATGTATTTTGTAGCTAGTGTTTGTAGTTATGTGTCTTTTTTAAAGATATACACCTCTAAAGAAATCTTCACCTTTAAAATTCAACTGGAAGTCTTAAATTTTTTTTTTGACATTTCATTCATAGGGCCATCTGGAGTTGGTCTTATATGAAGTGAGGTCAAAATGAGCTCTCATCCTCCTCTATCTTTATAAGAACCCCAACATGGGCAGCAATGCCCATTTATAAAGAATGAACACATGATTCTGAGAAAAAAATTCTCATGATTTGACTAACATAGAATATTTTTCCAAAGTAAATTTCTAAAATCCTTCACCTCCTACCATTTTTCAAGAGATTCATTCATATACAAATAATGCAAATTAAGCTGGTATTTTCATGAACTTGTTATTCCTTAAATGTAAAGCATTTAGAGGTTTTAAATGTAAGTAAGCCCTAAAAATAATGCTATTTTTTACTCACTGTTGCTACAAATTTCCTTTGGCTATTCCATTCAGTTCCTCCATGTTGTCTGTATTAATGGAATAAAATTGTAGCTGTTGAAATTCAAACATTGCATCTGATATTTAATCTATAAATGTTTTTAATAATAGTATAAATTGTAATGGAGTGGTTTTACTAAACAGACTTATTTAGCCTTTGAATAAAAGTTGACACATTCTCTGTGTTTCTCCTACTATTGGAAAATAAGTTGTCATGATGATGCATTTGGGAATACATGAGTAGAGACACATGCAAATAAAATTTGTATAGAATCACAAAGAAATTTATACTGCTATATTTCACAGGTTTCATAACAAAACATTGTTATTTATCAGTTTTTGGCAGAATAATACACCAAACAATAATTTAATTAGGCATTTAGAAATCATTTAGTGTTACATATGTGAGATAGGGGACTACAAATTAATTGGAAAAGAAAATGTCATAAAAATGACTTTTTTTCATAGAAATAGAAGTTTACTGTTGTAGTTACCTATTAGGAATATTACATATCAGAGATAAATGGTGTGGCGGGCGAGACCTGGGGCCCAGGGTTACGCCACATGCATCCAAAATGGCGACTGGCAGAAGGTGTGCTGAATGTGCCTTGAGAAAAACAGGAAGCATTTACCATTGACTGTATGATAATTAGTTTAGCCGCCTAGCACGTGGACAGATATATCTTACATGTATGCTTGAGCTCATGATTGCTTGACCTTTAATAGGATTGGATGGACATATCTGGTTACAATTGCTTATGCATGAGACTGCTTATATATTGAGGGTGTTATCTGAATAAAGTGGAAGCTGCTTCATAAACTTCTGAAGTGTACGTGTCATTTGTCCCGCTCGTCGGCAGCAAGCGGCAAGTGGTGGCCTGGATGGGGAATCGGTGATTGCTCAGGTAAGTAATAAAGAAGAAAATTTTTCATTTGAGGAAACGGTTGCCTTAAGGTTTTAATGGAAGTTTCTCCTAGAGAGGGAATGTAACGGAAGATTCCCCTAGTTAGGGAATGTAATGAAAGGCTGTCCCAAGAGACAGCAAATGATGTCCTGTAGTAAATGAATATGTGTAAGGTGTTGTTTGTGTTACCTTTTCTTGTTTCATTTCTGTTTGTTGTTGTTGTGGCAATATGGACATTAGTTCATTTCTGACTTCCAAAAAACCAAAATGTCAAGAACAGTTAAGAGAAGGGGAAAAGATATTAGAAACTGTAAAAGAAGAACAATCAAGTCAAGCTTCTGAAAGAGAGGGTAGATGTTCAGACTCAGAACAGGGATGTAACTCTGAAGAACAGGAGCTATCTGAGACAGCTAGAAAAGAAGATCCCTCAGTGGCATTTAACCCCTACCATGCCACGCCCTCCAGCATATAATCCAGATCACCACTCTTTTCCAAGTTGTAGGGGCACATGTACCTTCTACACAGGGGCAGCCTCCAGACAGTGGGCTGATGTAGAATCTCGATCAGTGATCCCAATATTCCCGGTATTTGAAGATCAAAACAATCAGAGATATCATCAAATATTAGATATAAAATTAGTAAAACAATTAAAAGAGGCAGTTATGTCCTATGGAGTACAAACTGCATTTACCATTTCTTTATTAGAGAATGTTGCAAGTCAAAATCTTACTCTGACTGATTGGGGTAATTTAGCAAAGGCATGTTTATCTGGGGGACAATATCTTATGTGAAAGGTGATTAACCAGGATTTATGTTCTGATACTGCCTGATGTAATGCAGTTGTGGGCAATCCTCAATGGAATCTAAACATGCTGACAGGTGAAGGACCATATGAAGGGCAAGGTAATCATATTACTTTCTACCCGGTGTGTATCAACAAATTAACCCTCAACTTTTAATCTGTCATTATATGGATGATATTTTGCTAGCTCATAAGGAAAAACCTGTCTTAGAGCAATGTTATAATTCCTTACTAAAGTCACTAGAAAGATGGGGCTTACATATTGCCATTGATAATGTACAAGTGACAGACACCAAAAACTTCCTGGGATCGATCATAAATGCAACTATGGTTAAACCCATAAAAATTACCGTTCAGGTAGACAAACTTAGAACTTTAAATGATTCTCAAAAACTTTTGGGTGATATTAATTGGATTAGACCTTACCTTCATTTACCCACCTCAAGTTTGGGGCCCCTGTTTGATATTCTTAAAGGTGATTCTGACCCCCTTTCTAAGCAGGTGCTTACCCCTAAGGCTTGAACAGCTCGGGACATAGTCAAGTCTTGTGCTAAATGTGCTACACTTATTCCTAACCCCTCATTAGGAGTAAATCCAAAAGGGCTTCAGCCCAGTCATATTTGGCAAATGGATATAACTCATTATTCAGAATTTGGAAAACTACAATTCATTCATGTGTCTATTGATACATTTTTAGGATTTATTATGGCCTCTGCTCATACTGGAGAAAAAAACCAAAGATGTAATAACACACTGTTTACACTCTTTCTCCATCCTGGGGGTTCCCAAACAAATTAAAACAAAATTTTAATGGTCCTGGATGTACGTCCCAGGCCTTTAAACAATTTTGTTCCACCTTTGGTATTCAACATGTCACAGGAATTCCCTATAATCCTACTGGACAAAACATTGTTGAGCGTGCCCATTTAATGTTTAAAAACATGCTTTATAAACAAAAAGGGGGAATAGGGGCATCATACAGATCCCCAAAAGACAAATTATCTGTTGCCTTGTTCATCTTAAATTTTTTAAAATCTCCATTCTGAGGGCCGATTGGCTGCTGACCGTCATTCAGAGCCTAATAAAAAACATCTACCTCAAGTGCTCTGGAAGGACATTCTATCAGGACAATGGAAAGGCCTGGATCTGGTGTTAATCTGGACCCGAGGATCTGTTTGTGTTTTCCCACAGGACACACAATCACCAATTTGGGTGCTGGAGAGATTGGTCAAGGCCTCAACAAAGACCCAATAACAGGAAGAAGATGAGGAGGCTTCTCCTGCTGACGGTGTTGGCTATTTCTCACCAAGTTAATGGAGGAGACTCACGTGAACTATGGGGGATAGTAAATATGTGACCCTATCCTGTACCCCTTACCAACTCTTCCATTCTATATCTTCCTGTTTTTACAATGATTGGCCACATTTCTCCAGACTGCTGTTCAATAGGGAAAAGAATGGTTTGGGTTTTTGTCCATGGGAGGTTTATTGTGTGCTGTATCTGTTCTGTTCATGTAGTGTTTATACAAAATGCGTATACATCAGCGCAGAGAAACAGCCATTATTCACCAAGCTCTCATCGCAAGTGATGATGGCTCATCCCCCCAAGTCTGGTTAAATATGCTGGACCAGTAGTCAAAGACGGGTAAGATTCATGGGGAACTCATACCGACCTAAGACATGAAATGAGGGCTAGAGCCTCATTGTCTGATGTCGGGTAAGGATGTTGCTCTGCTGTGGACAACTTAAGACAGGCACGGTCTCCTTTATAAACAGACAGGGGGAAATGTGGCGGGCGAGACCCAGGGCCCAGGGTTATGCCACATGCATGGTGACTGGCAGAGAGCCAAAGGAGTGCTGAATGCGCCTTGAGAAAAACAGGAAGCGTTTACCATTGGCTGTTTGATAATTAGTTCAGCACCTAGCGCGTGGACAGATATATCTTACATGTATGCTTGAGCTCGTGATTGCTTGACCTTTAATAGGACTGGATGGACATATCTGGTTACAATTGCTTATGTATGAGACTGCTTATATATTGAGGGTGTTATCCGAATAAAGTGGAAGGTGCTTCATGAACTTCTGAAGTGTACGTGTCATTTGTCCTGCTGGTCGGAGGCATGTGGCAAAATGGAATTTATTTTGTACTATAATAAAGAAAAATTGAAAGTCCTATTCTTTTGGAAGATACAAAATTATTGCCCTTATATATAAATGATTCTTACATGTAAGATTCCTACTTCAGCACAAATTACTTATTGCTAAAAGGCTTTGTAATACCATAGAAAACACAATAATTTCTTTAAAACTCTTTTATGTGAAAGTGGAATGAAACTTACTGAGTACATATAGTTATATAAGGAGGGTGTGAAATTTTAGTAACATGCCACCTTCTTATGAAAGTTTTGTTAAAGGGAATTTTCTAAAGTAGCTTTGATCTTTATGAAATTTGTTTTTCTAGAAAGAAAGTCTAATTCAAATAAAGATAGAACAAAGATTAAAAGAAAAGGTTGGATCTTTTCTCTCAAAACATGAAACTACATTGTGATCATTTAGTAGCTAATTATGTACACAGAGATCTCCAGAAATTTGATTTGATGAAATGAAGTACTATGTTCATCTGTTGCTAGATGATGATAAGCTACAATTTTCATAAAGTATTTTTCCAAAATGATGCAAGTATTATTATTAGGCATGCATTCCCTGAGACTTCAAAGTTTGATAATAGTTGTAAATCTGGAACTGGGCTTTAGAAATCCTAGCTCACCAGCACTTTTCCAATTTCAAACGTCAGGAAACTAATTCACTTAGAAGGACAAAGATAGGAAAAGAAATGATGGCAAGTCCTCACCTCCTGACTTTAAACATCAGTACTCTTTCTGAGTCCAACATTGGTTCCCAAGTCTTTAACAGAATGATCCCCAAAACACTATTGACAACCACCACTAATACTACCCAGATCTGTCTCTTTGAACAGGAACCAGAGAATCTAGATAGAATAAAATAGCTGATTATAGGTGTGGAACAGAGAAAATATAAGACACGCTTGAGATATCTTGTGTAAGAAACACAGATATACTCAAAGATGAATGGCAATGCATGAAAAGTGGTGCATGCAGCTTGAAGTGGCTCTAACTGCTCAAATCTGGGGCATGTGAGTACCAACATGATAAGCTTTATTTTCTCTCCCATTTGTTTATGGTTTAAAGACTAAATGAAAGAACAAGAATATCACATTATCATTTGGCAAATGCCAGGTAATATTTACACAAGTGTTACCATCAGGAGTCGGAATCAGGTTTGTGTTCCACAGAGTTGAAGAATTAACACCAAGAATGCCAAGATAAGCATGCCAGGGAATATATTTTAATATATATCTTATATATTTTTTTACTTATATATTTTATACATCTATATATAATATTACTCTATGTCAACAGAGTAAACATGTTCATTCCACAAGGGAGAAATAAGGTCATAGAAAGAAGGGATGGGTACAAGGAAAGACCAAAACCTAGCTGGGAAAATAAATCTTGTAGGTCCATATCTAGCTTGTGAGATAAGTGTCATCATAACATTCTCTCCAAAGAGCTTGCATAGCTCCATCCGTATGACCATGCTGGTTGCAGCCAATTTTGTCTGTCTCTTGTCTTCTTTCTGCTCAGTTCCTGAAGCTTCCCTTGGCCTTGTTAATAGCATCTCTTAATCTCAGTCATCTCCACACTGCAGATGTGGCAGACTCACGAACAAAGGTATGCTAACCAGTCAATCTTTGGTGGCCAGGTCTTAGGGCAGTATGGATGCCTGCTGCAGAAGTCTGATGCATGCAGGGCTATAGCCCAGAATCTGCAAGTATAGACCATTCAACTACCTCAATTTCCTGCTTCCTGACCTGCGATGAGAAAATGGAAGTGGGCAAACCTGAATGAATGTTGTCACTCAAAGTTGGCCAATAGTGTTAGCACTTTTCCAAACCTTAACTAGCATAAGTTTGTACCAATAGCATTATTACTTTCTTCAAGCACTAATTAGCATACGTGTGGACCAACAGCAGTGACCCAAGTGCTATATAAAGTCATAGACCAGCAGACTTGAACAGAAAGCCTGCTGTCGGGCCCCTCTTCCATTGCAAGAGTTCCACTCCTGTGTCTACTCTTCAATGAATCCTACTCTTATACTCATTCATCCTGATCTGTGACTTTCATTCTTTGAATTCATGAGGCAAGTACCCAGAATGAAGAATGAATTGATGATGAGTTGCTGGAACCTGCTGCAACCCTGGAGGGCACAGCCCACTATGAAGAGCTGCAACACTTCTCAGGGTTGAGGACTGCAAACTTACACAGACCCCACCTGTCAGCCGAAGTGGACAGACTCCAATCTCACCTGCCAGCAGAAGCAGGTCACCTCAAAATTTGGTTTCAATATATTTGATTTTTTACTATAATCTTGATTGCATTACTGATTAAGGACACTGAATATGGTGTTACAAATAGTACAACATATGTTCAATGCAATTACTCAATAGACTGGGTGTATTTTACAGAATACACCCAGAAGTAAAATTAATTTTTAAGAGATATTTTTTTCATATTTCCTATTCTTGACTTGAACTCCTGGACTTTAGCAAAATTTTTCCCTCAATTCCTAAGAAGCTGTGACTATACTTGTGCCCCACTATCCGGATCTCCAATAAAGGTATTAAGACATTGGAAAAAAATTAAAATCAAATAATAAAGTTAATCTCTGAAAGTGTCATAATTCCAATAGGGAAAATTAAACATAGAAATTACTGAGACAGAGATTATATTTTTAAAGCATTTTTCTTATGCTTATACATTTATTTTTGTTAAAAGATGAATGCCAACATTGTGTGTGTCTGTTTTTCCAAATTTGGGGAAAAAATGAATTATTAATAGGAAGCCTGAAAACATTTCAAGTGTTTCTATATGCTTCTATCCAGAAAATTGTATTACAAATTTTACCTGATTTAATATTCTTGCACCATTCATCTCTCATCTCATCATTCATTTAAATGGTAGTCTAGAGGGATTTGGAAATTAGATGTTAAAAATAAATATACATTTCACACAACATGCAGTAAATAATTCAATAAAAATAAGAGAAATGTAAATAATTCCAAGTAAGGATATATCTCATGAGGTACTAAAAATAAAAGGGACATGTAATCAGTATAAATGTGACAAAACCAAACATACATTCTTGCTGAATCAGCACGAAGTTAAATCACTGTGTTTAAATCTGAAAATTGTTATTTTAGTTTTGGGGTGTGTTGGCTTGTTTGTGGTTATTACAGTCACACCACTGAAATATACTGAAAAACACCAGAAATATAGATTTAAGAAGACATGCAGTTAAGTTTCCAAAAGTAAGATTATGTTTCCAATGACCACAAATAGAGTAGGAGCTGGGTGTGGTGGCACATGCCTGTAATCCCAGAAGCTCAGGAGGCTGAGGCAGAAGGATTGAGAGTTCATAGCCAGCCTCAGAAACTTAGCAAGGTTCTACAGCAACTCAGTGAGACACTAAATAAAATATTTGAAAAGGGCTGTGGAAGTGGTTCACTGGTTAAGCACCACTAGGTTCAAACCCAATACCAAGAAAAAAAAAAGGTAATGTGGAATGTGTACTTATCCTATGTAAACATACAGAATAATGGAGATTAATGTGATCTCTAATCAGAGAACTAAAGCAGGGTCCTGAGAGTATACCTGTCAAAGCTGATAGAAATCAGAACACATATCTTTAATGAAACATATAAGAATTATTTAATCCATCATATTATGTATTCTGTCCTTCCATTTGTTCTGCAAGTTAATACTTACAAAGTTGTGATAATGGTCCAGTCAATTATATAACTCATTTCTTAGTAAAGAAATTGTTTTTCATACTGATCATCTTAGATATACACTTTTGGAACAACAGCTAATACAAATATTCTAGCTAATAAAAATTTTCTAAAACCGTGGCAGTGGTGCACTGAAATTTCTTGTATCCTGCAGTTTAACTAACTTATAAAATTTTTTGATCAATTCACATGAGAAGATTTAAGAACCACATCTTAGAAATCATGTATACTGAGCTTAAAATATTCAAATATGGTAATATGAAGAGAAAAATCACAATGACAAGTCAAAATTATCATATGTCAATCTTTCATATTTCAAAAATGTGTTGGGTGCAGTGGCACTTGCCTGTAATCTCAGTGACATGAGAGGGTAAGGAAGGATCATTGTGGATCCAAAGCCAGATTCAGCAACTTAGCAAGGCCCAAAGCAACTCAGTGAGACCCTGTCTCTAACTAGAATACAGAAAAGTGTTGGGGATGTGGCTCAGTGGGTAAGTCCTTGATTTTGATCTTCAGTATCAAATAATAATGATGATGATAATAATAATATAATGTATGCTTAAAACAAAAATTGGCTTGTTCAAGGAACAACCTGGGTATTCAAAACTCATGAAGTCTTCTGATTACAAAATAAGTATAGTTTGGTATATCTTATTAGACTTTCAAGTATTTTTATGGAATTACTGTCTCATCAGAAAATTAGTTCCCTGAGGATGAGGATGAGATTACCTTAAAAAAAAAAAAAAAGAAAGCCCAAGACCATGAGTCCAATCTCTAGAATGGCCAAGAAGAAAAAAAAGTAAAAAATTGTCTATCTTTAATAAAATGCCCAGTGCTTCTGAAATCATAGGTATATCATTTGAACAACAAATACCAAAGCAACAAACATACCCCCTTCCTGGTAATTATGGAAAGGAGCTCTGAATAGTTACAAAATAGCCAACTGTCCCCTCTTCCCCCTGCTTCCATTAATCTCTGAATGAGTAATAGTCTTTCCTTTGGTTTGAATGCAAACATAATGTAGCCAGCTGAAATGCATTCTCTCAGTTTCATCATAATTACCTCCAAAATCCCCTAGCTAACATCTTCCTTTCCTTCCTAATTTTTCTATCCTATCCTTCTGCCTTAGAAAAGGCAACCTACAGATCTGTGGTCTTTATTCTTTGCATTCTGCTTTCTTTATATGGATTAATCCCAATAAGAATTTCCACACAATTGAGCAATATTGTCTTAGAATTACAATCTTTTTGTCTTCAATATTCTTGTGCTTCATCCTTGTCAAGAAACATGCTCTGATTAAAAAGCAAGATTTATGCTTTGCTTTGATCTGGATATGTCCTGAACTATGATCGAATGACTCTTCCTCATTGAGATGTCTCTAAGGGGAAGTCCATTTCCTCATTATTCAGATTGTGTTCTGAGGCTCAGAAACACTGGAAGCACATTCGAGTGTACTAGAAATGTAGAATCAATTGTTTCATCAGATGTGCATTGTGAACATGGTCCCCAACAGATGATTCATTAAAATTCAAAAGTTCTTGCCTATACTGACTTCACTTCCAATTCCAATATTTAAACTTACCAGTTTGGATCTACCTACTGACTACTCCTAATTATTTCCCTTATCTTGAAGTTGTGTAAACAAACTTTCAAATAGACATTTCATCAAGTAATGTCAAGATTGACCACAATCTTTTCTTTTTCTACATTCTCTCTTTCTGCTTGATATTGATTCTCCTATAAAGTAGCAAAGTTATTGATGACATAAAATTATATATATGCATGGCTAGCTATATGGGTTTATATTTACTTTTGGTAAATACAATGAAGATCTGCATTATTGGGTATTTCAATTTTTAATGTCTTTCTAACATTGAGAAAGACAGAAAGATTGGGAAATTTTCACTACTTCTGAGACAAGTTTTGGTTCTGGAAACTCACATATTCTTTCTTCATTTCAATATCCAATACCTGTGATTTCTGTTTCAATTTTATGGTGTGATTTTCCTTCCCCTCACTGTATATGTCTGCTTCTCTTTCTTTGGTTTACTACCTGGATTCTCTTCCTTTCTTATTCTTCATTCCCTCTCCTCCTTGCCTCTTGCTTATTTCCCAGCTTTCCTCTGATCTTAGCATATATTGATATGGAACTGAAATTTGGCTCCTCCAGCAACACACAAATTTAAGCTGTTGCTGAAACTTGATTAGATATACCACTCATTACCATTTCACTCTTTTTCATTAATACATTTTAGTAATTACATTTCTTCAACTATTATAATATGCTTACGCTCATGTTTTAAACAATCATTCTCTCTTATGAAGTTTTTATCCTCTGTCATTCTAACCTTTGGCCTCTCTCTTTACACTGTGCTTTGTTCTTTGATATTCACCATCACATCCATGACCAACATACTCCTAGTGAAGATTCTCAGAAACACCCTGGAAAAATTAATATCAGTAATGAGTTGCATAAAGATTTCCTACTCTGTGATCAAGAAGACACCCCAATTTCCAGTTTTGAAATCTATGAGAGTTAAAAATTGAAAAGTACATCATAGTGAGAACTGACATTATTCGAAAGGTACACATACACTTTCCAGATTATGCCAGACTCATATATTCATATAACTAGCAACACAGAAAACAAATGGATGATGTACCTAGCCCTACTTAGCATCCCTCACCAAAAAAATAAGGGGACATATTTTTAAAAATTTAGATAAATGTTTATAAATATACATGCTATAATACAGCATTAAACATTTAAAACCTTTTAACAAAAGACTTCACAATTGAAATTAGGTACTTTGCAAGAAAAAGGAGTTGGGTTTATGTCATACTGATAAGAAATTTATTAAAATACTAGCCTTAGAATCATAGGTACAGGCAAAGGCATGAAGGTACAGACTAATGTTGTATCAAACTTATTCAGTTAATTAAAGAAGAATATTACCCAGATCTTGGAAAGATGCAGCTATCAAGTACATAAGGCATTTAGACCCCCTAATAGGCACCAGCACAAAAAGGAACTCTACACCTCATGTTGCCTGAAATTCCCAAAAGTAGAAAACAAAGAAAGAACATTGAAAGCTCAAAGTGAGGAAGGTCACCTCACTTCTAAATGCAAAACCATCAGAACAGAAGCATATTTCTCAGTAGAATCTCTATAGGCCTGAAGAATGTGCAGTAATATATTTAAAGTCCTGAAAAACAAATTCTGCCAACCCAGATAATTATATTTAGTAGTGTTATCCTTCAGATTCAAAGCAGAAATAAAAACTTTCTCCAAATGCATAAATTAAAAGAATTCATTAGCACTAAACCAGCATTAGAGTAATTAGAGGTATTCTACAGAGAAAAGAGAAAGTGATACAAACACAACTGTGACAACATAGGAAAGAATAAATCTCATCAAAAGAAGTGAGAAAAAAATGAAAATTCCGAAAGCATACAAAGTTGTTAATTCAATTATACCATCAAATGAATATGATAAATAAGGGTGAATATATTATTCAAGAAAACCTGAAGATGGGCACAGTGATGCATACCTGTCATCTCAGCTACTAAATGAGACAGCACTTTGAGACCATCCTCAACAATGTAGCAAGACCCTTTTCAAGTTGGTGAGATTCTGACTCAAAATTAAAATAAATAAAAAGGACTAGGGGTGTACCTCAGTGGTAAAACACTCCTGGGTTCAATCCCCAGTACCAAAAACAAACAAAAAAAAACAAACAAATGAGTAAAAAAGTCAGAAGAGAAATGAAAAATTGACAGGAAGTAGTGCATACTGTTTAACAATCATCCTAAAGGTAAATATTCCTAATTACCCCATCAGGAGACACATACAACTAATTGGATCAAAAGACCTATCAATTTGCATCTTGCAAAAGCTCACTAACACAGATATACAAACATAGGAACTAAATGAATGAAGATGATATTACAAGCACATGGAATCTGAAAACAGACCAACAGTAGATATATGCATCTCTATATAAATAGAATTCAGGCTTGAATCAGCAAAAGAGATAAAGAAGGTTACTATATGTTGATAAAAGTAGCAATCCATGAAGAAGATAAAAAATGTTAAGTATATAGGCACCAGACTTTGAAGTATTCAATTTCATAAATCAAATACCATAGGAGATAAAGAACAAAACAGACCCCAATAAAGTAAATACAGGTGTCTTCAATAGAAAAGATGACTCATGAAAACAAAACAAAATAGTAAACTAGCAACGGAGTTAAATTACAATATAGATAAATGAACTTAACAGACATCTATATAGAATAGTCCATGTGTTTTAGTCACCTTTTTCACTGCTGTGTCTAAAAAGAAAATTTTAGAAGAGGAAAAGTTTATTTGGGGGCGCTCACAGTTACAGAGATCTCAGTCCACAAATAACCAGCTCTATTCTTTGGCCAAGGTGTGGCAGAACATTGTGGCAAAAGAATGTAGCAGTGGGAAGCAGCTCAGGAAATCACGTCAGGAAACAGAGAGAGGGCTCCACTCATCAAGAACAAAGCATACCCCAAAGGCATATACCCAGTGACTCACCTTCTCCAAACAAATGCTACCAGCCTACAGTCACCACTCAGGTAATTCCTATTAGGGCACTAATTTACTGATTGCTTAAAGCTCTCATAATCCAATCATTTCACCTCTAAACCTTCTTGCATTGTCTCATACATGAACTTTTGGGGGATTCTCACATCTAAACTATAACACCATCCCAAAACTACAGTATTCAATCTTTTTATCAGCTAATGGATCTTTTTCTAACATATAATATATTTTAGGCCATAAAGTAAATCTTTTAAAAATTCAATAAAATAAAATAAAATAAAATATTTCTTGCATCTGGTAGGACCATAATAGAATGAAACTAAAAACAAATAAGAAAAAAAAATACACAAACTGTAAAATACCTGAAATTGAATAATATACTTTTAAACAAAGAGAATGACATAGAACAAATTAGGAAGGATTACGAAATCCCAACAATTAAGTGAAAACTCACATATACTGGAACCTTTAGGATACAGTAAAATTACTATTAAAAAGGGAGATTATGGGGTTTTCAAGATGGCGGACTAGAGGGCGGCTGCATTTCACGTTGCTCCAGGATGCAAGATTCAAAAGAGGAGATAGTGAGAGGCTTGGGACCAACTCAAAGCCGCCGGGTGAGTCTCTCCCATTGGGGAGGCGTCCGGATGGGGTGGTAGCCCCGGAACGCAGGGAACTTTGTGAAGTAGAGTTGTTCGGCGAGACGCCCCTCCCCCCACAGGAGCGGTAAACACGGACAACTGGGATCATCGTAGAGGAGGCGGCTCAGCACAGCGCTTGGACTCGGAGCAACCACTGGGACTCCGGGCGGTTGCCTGAGGAGGAGCTGCGTGGCGAGCTGTTTGAACTCAGAACGACCACTCCAGAACACCGGTGGCCTGCCTGGAGGAGGAGTGCGGTGGGTCGCTTGCTCTAGGAGTGACTGCATCAGAGCCACAGGCAGTTGCCAGAGGAGGAAACGAGTGGTGAGTTGATTGGACTAAAAGCAACTGCTCCTGAACACCGGTGGCCTGCCTGGAGGAGGAGCACAGTGGGTCACTTGGTCTCGGAGCCACCGCTCCTAAACACCCAGGGGGCTACTCCGAGGAGGAGGAGGAGGAACAGGGCGGGTCGTTTGGACTCGGAGTGACTGCCTAGGGCTACGGGGCGGTTGGCGGGAGGAGGAGACGCGAAGTGAGTTGCTTGGACTCCTAGTGACTGCGTCAGAAACCGGGCTGCTGTCCAGAGGAGGAGGTGTGTGGCGGGTCTCTGGGTATCGGAGCTATTGTACGGGGCTCCAGGTGGCGGCTTAGAGGAGGGGCCACATAACCAGGTGATTAGATGCAGAGCAGGGTCCCAGGATCTAGGTGGCTTCTTGCTGGAAGAGCCGCATGGAGACACGCCTAGAGGCGGAGCGAAGTTTCCAGGACTGCGGGCAGATTCTCTGGGAGAGGCAGCCTAAGGAGACTCGCCTGCGAAGGGTGAGGCCCCCAGGACCAGGAGGTAGGTCCGGGCCCCTGGGAACGTTGCAGAGGAAGACAGCCCAGCCCAGGCGGTAGTTGTAGATTGAGGGGAAACTCTAGGAGGGCAACTGACCAGCGAGATGTCCTCACCGAGTGAGCCTTCCCTGCCAGGGGAAGTTTTCCCACAGGGACAGTAAAACCAGAGACACAGGCACAAACAGGCCTTGCCTCAGCCCGCAGCCTAGTTCCCCTTTGGATGACCATTGGTCAACAAGTGGAGGCACCTCTGCCCACTAGCAGGGAATATACGCTACCTGAGGGTCACCATCCCTAGAGAGGCAGCTTCTTCGTGGAGCTCCGCATTATCAACTTCCTCCAAGACTTCAGGTTACTGAAGGATAAGAGGGGATATACTAGCAATCTTCAGGGACATTATAAGTCGATAGAGGAAATCTGCAATATCTTAATGACCCACTGATTCCTGAACAATATGAGAAACAAGGGAAGAAAATGCCCCAAACAAATCTGGATGTTACATCAATAAAATCCAACGACAGCATGGCAGAAGAAATGACAGAAAGGGAGTTCAGAGTGTACATAATTAAAATGATTAGGGAAGCAAACGATGAGATGAAAGAGCAAATGCAGGCATTGAACGATCGCACCAATCGACAGTTAACAGAGCAAATTCAGGAAGCAAAAGATCATTTCAATAAAGAGTTAGAGATATTGAAAAAAAAACAAACAGAAATCCTTGAAATGAAGGAAACAATAAACCAAATTAAGACTCCATAGAAAGCATAACCAATAGGATAGAACACCTGGAAGACAGAACTTCAGATACTGAAGACAAAATATTTAACCTCAAAAACAAAGTTGAACAAACAAAGAAGATGGTAAGAAATCATGAACAGAATCTACAAGAATTATGAGATATCATGAAAAGGCCAAATTCGAGAATTATTGGGATTGAGGAAGGTTTAGAGAAACAAACCAAAGGAATGAACAATCTATTTGAAGAAATAATATCAGAAAATTTCACAAATCTGAAGAATGAAATGGAAAACCAAGTACAAGAGGCTTATAGGACTCCAAATACAAAAATTACAACAGACCCACACCAAGGCACATTATAATGAAAATACCTAACATACAAAATAAAGACAGAATTTTAAAGGCTGTGAGAGAAAAGAACCAAATTACATTCAGGGGGAAACCAATACAGATATCAGCAGATTTTTCAATCTAGACCCTAAAAGCTAGAAGGGCCTGGAACAACATTTTTCAAGCTCTGAAAGAAAATGAATGCCAACCAAGAATCTTATACCCAGCAAAACTTACCTTCAAATTTGACAATGAAATAAAATCCTTCCATGATAAACAAAAGCTAAAAGAATTTACAAAAAGAAAGCCAGCATTACAGAACATTCTCAGCAAAATATTTCATGAGGAAGATATAAAAAACAAAGAAGCAAATCAGCAAAGGGAGGAATTATCCTAAAGGAAATGTCAAATAATGGAGGAACCAAGATGTGTCAAAAATTTTAAATATGAACCAAATGACCGGGAATACAAATCATATCTCAATAATAACCCTGAATGTTAATGGCCTGAATTCATCAATCAAAAGACATAGACTGGCAGATTGGATTAAAAAGAAAGATCCAACAATATGTTGCCTGCAAGAGACTCACCTCATACAAAGAGTTACCCATAGACTAAAGGTGAAAGGATGGGGAAAAACATACCATGCACATGGACTCAGCAAAAAAGCTGGGGTATCCATCCTCATTTCAGATAATGTGGACTTCAAGCCAATGTTAGTCAGAAGGGATAAAGAAGGACATTTCATACTGCTTAAAGGAAGCATAAATCAGCAAGATATAACAATCATAAACATCTATGCCCCAAACAGTGGCTCATCCATGTATGTTAAACAAACCCTTCTCAATTTTAGAAACCAAAAAGACCATAACACAATAATATTAGGTGATTTTAACACGCCTCTCTCACCACTGGACAGATCTTCCAAACAAAAATTGAACAAAGAAACCATAGATCTCAATAACACAATCAATAATTTAGACTTAGCAGACATTTATAGAATATACCATCCAACCAAGAGCAAATACACTTTCTTCTCAGCAGCACATGGATCCTTCTCTAAAATAGACCATATATTATGCCACAAAGCTAATGTCAGCAAATACAAGATAGAGACACTACCTTGTATTCTATCAGATCATAATGGATTGAAGTTAGAAATAAATGAAAGAGTAAAAAAGATAAACTACTCCAACACCTGGAGATTAAACAATATGCTACTATATGATGAATGGATAACAGAAGATATTAGGAAGGAAATTAAAAAATTCTTAGAGGTAAATGAGAACAAAGAAACATCATATCAAAATCTCTGGGACACTATGAAAGCAGTACTTAGAGGAAGATTTATTTCATGGGAGCATATTTAATAAAAGAAGTAGAAACTCAAAAATAAATGATCTAACCCTACAGCTCAAAGCCCTAGAAAAAGAAGAACAGACCAACACCAAAAGTAGTAGAAGGACAGGAAATAGTTAAACTCAGAGCTGAAATCAACGAAATTGAAACAAAAGAAACAATACAAAAAATTGACAAAATAAATAGTTGGTTCTTCGAAAAAATAAACAAAATTGATAAACCTTTAGCCACACTAACAAAAAGAAGACGAGAGAAAACCCAAATCACTAAAATTTGGAATGAACAAGGAAATATCACAACAGATACGACTGAAATACAAAACATAATTAGAAGCTATTTTGAAAACCTATACTCCAACAAAATAGAAAATTTCGAAGACATCAGCAGGTTTCTAGAGACATATGAATTGCCTAAACTGAACGAGGAGGACATACACAATTTAAATAGACCAATTTCAAGTAATGAAATAGAAGAAGTCATCAAAGGCCTACCAACAAAGAAAAGTCCAGGACCAGATGGGTTCTCAGCCGAGTTCTACAAAACCTTTAAAGAAGAGCTCATTCCAATACTTCCTCAAACTATTCCATAAAATAGAAGAGGAGGGTACCCTCCCAAACTCATTCTATGAAGCCAATATTACCCTGATACCTAAACCAGACAGAGACACATCGAGGAAAGAAAATTTCAGACCAATATCCTTAATGAACATCGATGCAAAAATTCTAAGCAAAATTTTAGCAAATCACATACAAAAACATATTAAAAAGATAGTGCACCATGATCAAGTGGGTTTCATCCCAGGGATGCAAGGTTGGTTCAACATCAGGAAAATCCATAAATGTAATTCATCATATCAATAGACTTAAAGTCAAGAATCACATGATTATTTCGATAGACGCAGAAAAAGCATTTGATAAAATACAGCACCCCTTCATGCTCAAAACACTAGAAAAAATAGGGATAGTGGGAACATTCCTTAACATTGTAAAGGCCATCTATGCTAAGCCCATGGCTAATATCATTCTAAATGGTGAAAAACTGAAAGCATTCCCTCTAAAAACTGGAACAAGGCAGGGATGCCCTCTTTCACCACTTCTATTCAATATCATCCTTGAAACTCTAGCCAGAGCAATCAGACAAACCAAAGAAATTAAAGGGATACGAATAGGAAAAGAAGAACTCAAACTATCCCTATTTGCTGATGATACGATTGTATACTTAGAGGAACCAGGAAATTCCATCAGAAAACTTTTAGATCTCATAAGTGAATTCAGCAAAGTAGTGGGATATAAGATCAATGCACATAAATCTAAGGCATTTTATTACATAAGCGATGAATCTTCAGAAAGAGAAATTAGGAAAACTACCCCATTCACAATAGCTTCGAAAAAAATAAAATACTTGGGAATCAATCTCACAAAAGAGGTGAAAGACCTCTACAGTGAGAACTTCAGAACACTGAAGAAAGAAATTAAAGAAAACCTTAGAAGATGGAAAGATCTCCCATGTTCTTGGATAGGAAGAATTAATATTGTCAAAATGGCCATACTACCAAAAGTGCTATACAGATTCAATGCAATTCCAATTAAAATCCCAATGATGTACCTTACAGAAATAGAGCAAGAAATTATGAAATTCATCTGGAACAATAAAAAACCCAGAATAGCTAAAGCAATCCTTGGCAGAAAGAGTGAAGCAGGGGGTATCGCAATACCAGATCTTCAACTCTACTACAAAGCAATAGTAACAAAATGGCATGGTATTGGTACCAAAATAGAAAGGTGGATCAATGGTACAGAATAGAGGACACGGACACAAACCCAAATAAATACAATTTTCTCATACTAGACAAAGGGGCCAAAAATATGCAATGGAGAAAAGATAGCCTCTTCAACAAATGGTGCTGGGAGAATTGGAAATCCATATGCAACAGAATGAAACTAAACCCATATCTCTCACCATGCACGAAACTAAACTCAAAATGGATTAAGGATCTCGAAATCAGACCAGAGACCTTGCATCTTATAGAAGAAAAAGTAGGTCCAGAGCTTCAACATGTCAGCTTAGGACCAGACTTCCTCAACAGGACTCCCATAGCACAAGAAATAAAAGCAAGAATTAATAACTGGGATAGATTCAAACTAAAAAGTTTTCTCTCAGCAAAGGAAACTATCAGCAATGCAAAGAAAGAGCCTACAGAGTGGGAGAAAATCTTTGCCAATCATACTTCAGATAGAGCACTAATCTCCAGAATCTATAAAGAACTCAAAAAACTCTACACCAAGAATGCAAATAATCCAATCGACAAATGGGCTAAGGAAATGAATAGACACTTCACAGAAGAAGATGTACAAGCAATCAACAAACATATGGAAAAATGTTCAACATCTCTAGTAATAAGAGAAATGCAAATCAAAACCACCCTAAGATTCCATCTCACCCCAATTAGAATGGCGATTATCAAGAATACAAGCAACAACAGGTGTTGGCGAGGATGTGGGGAGAAAGGTACACTCATACATTGCTGGTGGGGCTGCAAATTAGTGCAGCCACTCTGGAAAGCAGTATGGAGACTCCTTAGAAAACTTGGAATGGAACCACCATTTGACCCAGCTATCCCACTCCTTGGCCTATACCCAAAGGACTTAAAATCAGCATATTACAGAGATACAGCCATATCAATGTTCATAGCTGCTCAATTCACAATAGCCAGATTGTGGAACCAACCTAGATGTCCTTCAATTGATGAATGGATAAAGAAAATGTGGCATATATATATATATACAATGGAATATTACTCAGCCATAAAGAATGATAAAATTATGGCATTTGCAGGCAAATGAATGAAACTGGAGAATATCATGCTCAGTGAGATAAGCCAATCTCAAAAAACCCAAAGGAAGAATGATATCACTAATAAGTCGATGATGACACATAATGGGGGGTGGGAGGTGTTCGTGTTGGAGTTGGAGTTGGGTTTAGGGAGGGGGGCAGGAATGGAGGAAGGAAGGACTTTATAGAGGGAGGGGAGGGGTGGGAGGGTGGGGCAGAAGGGAAAAAAATGGCAGAATAAATCAAACAATTGTCTGAATGCCTTCGGCATAAGATCAGAGATCAAAAATAAATGGACTAATGGTGATTTCAAGGTCTTAGAAAAGCAAGAAGAAAGCAACCCCTAAACTAGTAAATGGAAGAAAATAGTAAATGTCAGAATGAACTAAATGAAGTAGACTAAAAGAACAATGCAAAGGATGAATGAGAAAAAGGGTTGACTCTTTGAAAAAATAAAAAGATTGACAAATCCTCAGTCATATTAACAAAAAGAAAGAGAAGACTTAAACTAAAACTATATTCAAAAAGAGCATACAACAGATACCATTGAAATGTAGTTGATAATTAGGAATTATTTTGAAAAAATTATTTCAATAAATTGGAAAATATAGAAGAAACGGAAAATTTTTAGACATTGTGACCCACCAAAATAGAACTAAGAGGCTTTAATAAAACCCCAAGAGATCAATAATAAGCAGTGAGATTGAAGAAAAGTTAAAACCCCCAAACACACACACACATACACACAAGCAAACACAAAATAGTACTGGATAGATTTACTACTGGATGCTTCAAGTCTTTTAAATTGGAACTAACACAATTGCTTTCAAAATACTACATAAAATAAAAATGGAAGGAATGTTTCCAAACTCATTCAATAAAACCGGTGTTACCATTATGAAAATCTAATGAGAACACACACACACACACACACATACACACAACAATACACTAGTCTGATATTGTTGATGAACATGGGTGTAAAAATCAATAATAAAATAGTTACAAATTGAATTCAACAACACATTGAAAAGATTGGACACCACAATCAATTTGGTTTTATCCCAGGAATATAAGAATGGTTCAACACAAGGAAATCTAAATGTAATACAACACAGAAACAAAATCATGAATAAAAGAGTCACATCTGCATCTCAGGTGATGAAATAATCTTTGATATAATTTAACATTTGTTAATAATAAGAGCACCAAGATAATCAGGTGTAGATGTATTATTTTTCAACAAAATGAAGAGTATTATGTGACAACACCTGAGGGTGTTCAGGGGAAAATTGAAAAGAATTTTGTTCAAAATCAGGAAAAGGAATGGAATAGCCACAATGAGTACACAATATGACACTTTAAATTTTAAGTAGAGCAATGAGGAAAGAGAAAGCAATATACGGGATACAGATAGGAAATGAAGAAGATTAATTATCCTTTTGCAGATTGTATAATTTTTATACTTTGAAGACCCTAAAGACTTTACCAAATGATTATTAAAACAAATTCAGCAGAGCAATAGGATACAAGTCAACTTACCGATACTGAAGACAGTTCAATGTGCGTGCTGAGTCGTTCACTCCGTGGTTTCTCAGTACTCTGTAATGATTCCGAAGTCAGCTTTCTAGTCTGTCCACGGGAATGAGGAAACGGTCTTTGCAGAAATAATGGGAGCTAAACAGGAACACGCAGAGGAAGGCATCCAGCCCGCACCAGAGGAGGCGACTCTCCAGGAGGCCAAAGTGAGAGAAAGATGCTTGTGGGCACCTGCTGCCTGGCAGCGTGGAGCCTGGTTCCAAGGGCGGGTGAACAGAGTCGATAAAGCAAGATGAAAGGATCTTCATACAGATGTTATTTCCTTCTCTTCATTCAGGAGATTCAAACTGAGCCCCCACTAGGATTGAGTCATGCTTCCCAGGTTTGGAACTGTCAGGATGCTTGAAGAAACAACGCAAAAACTGTGACTGGTGGGCACAGGAACAGCCGGTTTCTCACGGAGGCAGAAACAATGGCTGGTAGAGCAGGTTCCAGACCCCAGCGGCTGCACCCCGACGAGCTCCAGCTCCTCCTGTGCATGGGCCCAGGGAGAGAAGCAGAGAGGAAGAGGCAGGCAGGGCTGTGCCCAGGGAGATGCCGGCGACACCTTCCCGGCCATCCTCTCCCTAGCCTTGGATGAAAGAACAAATGGAGGCAAGCCGATTACCCTAACTCGGGTTCGCTATGCTTAGCTGTTGGTCCCGGCCGCCCATCTCCAAAGATAACGAGGAAACGCAGGACCTGCCACAGCAAAGCTCTGTAGTGCTGGCGAGTTATGGGCTGGGCCTCCAGCCCTGATTGTCACCTGCAGTCACCTGCACGGCTCTGCAGCATCTCAACCTGACTTCCCAAAGCCAATGCAAGCCCGTCACAGGTCCTCAGCCGCATTAAACACAGGGCAACATCGAAGTCCAGGTCCCCTGCTCTTGGAGCTTCCTGGACTCCCTTCCCAGCTCGGGCACGCCACTCACTGCCCTGCCCTGCCATGCTTTCCCGCCTTCCCCCTGCCAGACCTCTGTCTCCCCTGTCTCCATTCCCACCACCCTGCACAGTCCATTGCAAGTGTGTCCTTCAGGAACAACCCAGGCCCCATCACCAGGGAGGCCGCCCGACTGCTGGGCATCGCAGACATCCTGTCCTGCAGAGATCTCCTCCCGGGAGCTGCCCTCTTCCTGCTCTGGGCAGAAATTTCTAGCGACTCCTTGGGGCTCCTGTTGAGAGGACAGGATCATGGCATTATGCACAGGAAGGTTGGGGAGGACACAGGAGGCGCAGCTGTGGTGCTTCTGGAGGGGGCAGGAAAAGCGCTGCCCCTCTGAACCTCTGTCCGCATTTTGGAACCACGTGACCCAGGGCGGAATTGTGGGTGGGAGCTTCCCAGGTCTGGCCAACCACTGAGATTCCCTTTGCCTCCTTGGGTTCCTCCACTGTCAAACGGAGAGACTCCTCATCAAGTGGGGAGATGGATGCGACCCAGCAACCAGGGGTTCTGAAGATTGAGTGAATTGCCAGGAAAAGGGCAGAGAGAGGCCCAGACACCCCCGGTGTTTGACACAGATTGGTTTCCAGTGAACTGAATGTTAAAAAGATATTACAGAGGGAAACGACCCGCCCGGTTGATTGTTTTTTTCCCAAAATGGATGGGATGATGAGCGTGCGCCCTCATTTGCATATACAATCAGGCGAAGGCTCTCGCCAGGCATGAGCATCGCATTGGATGGCATCCTGATTGATACACCTCCCTAGGGCTCCTTCACATCCAGCGTGCAGGTTGCCAAGTTTCTACCTATGTGCTCACATAGGTGCCCACGACCCAGACACAGACCTGGGGTATTCTGGACCCCCCAGGTGGAGCGTTTCTTTTTTGCTAAATGTGGCCCCTGAATAAACAAGCGTTTTAAACTCTGGAGCGAATGACCTTCTAAACAAACACAGGGAAAAAGTGACAGAACAAAGAAAAGTTACGCTCTTAACAAGACTAGGGATGAAGCAAATTAGTACCACCCCTTAGAAGCTGTGTGTTCCTAAAACTTCATCCCACCTCTTTGAGACTCCATTTCCCCATCTGCAAAACACTGACGACAATACCTGATTGATAGTACAGCCGTGGAGAGGTGGAAAGTGGTCCTTGCGTGGGTCACCGCAGTGGCCTGTGTGAGCAGGACTCCCAGTACCTGCCACAGCAAGCTCGGCCTGTGTGGTAGTGTCACCATGTGAGGATAGCATCGATACAGAGGTCAACTCAGCCGCCATGTTGACTGGACAGTTCCTAGGTAATGGATTTACTTGTCAGAAGGAAATAAAATTCACCCAGTAAAAGAAACCTGTTGATGACAAATGGTGGCACCTGAGGAGTTTATGGTGAATGTATTTCAAATAAAAAAAAGTGCTGCAGAGACTACTGAAGATTTTGGGTTCTTCTATATTCACATTTTTTTAACTCTTTTCATCTGGATTTTTGTCATTTCTTGGGAACAGTGGACCTCAACCTCAACAGTTCACCATCAACATGTGAGATTTCAATTTATTTCCATGCAAGAAGAAGTGCTCCTGAACTCAGCAGTTTTTCTCTTTGTCACTTTGGATCTGATGATGAATGATCCCCATGTGAAGGACAATATTGTGTGTCAAGTTGGCTGGGTCAAGGTGCCCACGTATTTGGTCAAATATTATCCTGGATGTTATTGTAAAGGTGATTTTGATGAGATTAAATTAAAAATGGTGAACTTGGAGTAGGCCTCCATAATGTGGATGAGCCTGGTCTAATCAGTTGAAGGCATCACTGGAACAAAAGAATGACCTCCCCTGAGCAAGAGGGAATTCTGCAGCAGACACCATCAGACTGGAACTGAGGCATTGGCTTGTCCCCTGATCTCTCGCCAGATAATCCACCCTGCAGATTTTGCACCTGCCTGGTTCGTGGTAACCACTGCCCAAATGTCGACTTCCCCTCTTCATTCTGAAGGCAAACACCTGGGGTTTGGGGTCTGTGCCTCAAATCTCTCCCTCTTTCAAACTCCAGAACATTCTCTCTGAAAAGCAGGCAAACAGAGAGGTAATGGAATGGATGATTGAAGGTCCAATACCTTTCTCTTCCTTTATACCAAGTTTTGGCCTTACCAATAAACATCATCATAAATCAAAAAAAAAAAATCAACTTACCAAAATCAGAAGTTTTTTTAACACACCAATAACAGATTTGCTCAGAATAAAATCAGGAAAACAATTTCATTCACAATAACCTCAAGAAAAGTAAAATGCCCAGGAATAGATATAGCCATGTAGGTCAAATAACTCTGGAATAAAAACTACAAAATAATAAAAACAAATTGAAGCAGTCACTGGGAGATGGAAAGACCGCCCAGGTGCATGAACTGACAGAATTAATATTCTTAAAAGGACCATATTACTGAAAGTAATCTACAGATTCAATGCGATCTCTATGAAAGTACTAGAAAAAGCAATTCTAAAGCTCGTAGGAAGTAAATCATCCCCCAAGTCAAACTAATCCTGAGTAAGTGCAGGAAGCATTATTATACCTGAATTCAAAACATTCTACAGAGAAATAGTAACAAAAACAGAATGGTACTGACATGGAAATGGACATGTAGACCAATGGATTAACAGAGCAAACCCAGAAATAAATGTATGCACCTGCAGACATCTGACTCTCAACAAAAACCCCAAAAATATGTGTTGATGGAAATAAAAGAGCCTCTTCAACAAATGCTCTTGGGAAAACTGAATATCTATATTTTCAAAATTGAAATAATTCCTATCTCTCCCTCTGTACAGAAATCATCTCAAAATAGATTAAAGATTTTTTCGTAGGACCTGTAACAGTGAAAGTACTGAAATAGTACACAGGGATATATGCAAGATATATGCAAACTTAGCAGTTTCCTCAATAGACCTCAATTGTTCAATAATTAAAATAAATGAAAAATTAGAAAGCTTCTGCACAGAAAAGGAGAAAATTCTACAGATTGGGATAAAATTATTGCTAGATATTCATCTGGTGGGAGGATAAATATGCAGCGTATGTGAAGAACTCAAATGTAGTTAACATCAGAGAATAAGTATTTGAATCAATAATGGGGCAAATGATCTAAATGGAACTTCCCAAAAGTAGAAATGGCCAATAAATATATTTTTGAGATGCTCTATATCTTTAGCCATCAGGAAAATGCAAATTACATTGAGATTCCACCTAATCCCAGTCAGAATAGGTATTATTGGAAAAAAAAAAAAAAACAAACACTGGTGAGGATGTGGAGGAAGAGAAAACTTAGTAAACTTTGTGTGGTAATGAAGATAGCACAGTCACTATGGAAATAGTATGGTTGCCTCTCAAAAAACTAAAAATAGAACTATCAAATGATACAGTCATACTACTCTTGAGTACTTATCTGGACAATATGATGTCGACATACAAAGAGATAGCTCCATTTCTATCTTTATTGTGGCACTATTTAACACAACCAAGGTATGCAATTAGCATAGGTATACATCAATTCATGGGTAAAAAATATATGGTGTATATATACACAATGGAATTTATTATTCAGTCAAAAGAAGAATGAAATCAAGTCACATATGGAATGCCTTTGTCTATTCTGGGTCTCCTATTCTTCCAAAATGAATTTCAAAACTGTTGGTTTTTTCTATTTCTAATTCTGTGTAAAGTATCATTAGTATTTTAATGATGTCTGCATTGCTTCTGTAGTGTGCTTGCTGTAGTATGGCCATTTTCAAAACACGAGTGATAATCCAAGAACATGGGAGGTCTTTTCATTTTTTTTTTCCAGACTAAAGGTGGGTGCTTTAATATTTTCAAAATTTACAAATAAGTATCTATCAGAACCTACAGAAAATTGAAAAGAACAAATGCCTTTTAAAAAAATATACATAGACCTGCACGTTTATAAAGGAAACATGTTCACTTCTTTACCTGTTGGTGAACACTGCTGCCACAATGGTGTTCACAGGACTAATTGCACATATACTTCCAGATCCTGTCAATCATACAGAACCAGACAAGGTCCACGTAATTGTAGTACAGAAACCAAGTTGGTAGTATAGCCACCTTTGCGTGTTCTCCAGCAGCAGTCCACCATATACTGTTGCTGTTAAGTGATGATACATTTTATGCATTAATTTCCAAAGCAGATATGAGAATACCAATTAATTTGTTACATTCCTAGCCATACCACATCTTTATAAGCACAGTGTCACTTTGTCAGGGCTCAGTTCATCATCAGTGTCTGGGATTGTGGGCAAAAGTGCTGATCAAGTTAAGCTCCCAAATTTTTGAGGTGACATGTCTTTTTTGGTGGCTGTGAATTTCCCTCCAATGTGACTCACACAGATCTTACACTGGGTGATGGTCCAGGCATACCCAGGAAACCAGCTGTGCTCCATTGAAGGCTGCCCCATCAGATTCAGGTTGCCAGCTTTGTACAGTGTCTCATACACATACCCATGAGGATTCATATAAGCTGCCATCGGCCCACATAAGGATAAGCTGAAAATTTCATTTTTGGTTCTTATCTCTGTTTCTTGACACTGTTTACAGCAAAGCAAAGTACATTTGTTCATGATGTCCAATTCACACCGAAGCCATTGGAAGACACTGCCAATTTTAAGGAGCTGAAGTCTTAATATGTCATCAGTGGGAAGACAAGCAGTCACTCTGTAGGAATAAGCTATTGGATTTGAAGAAAGAGAATCATCTTTCAGATTTTCATCCCACTACCGTAGCTGTTTTTTTTTTTTTTTTTTTTTTTAGTTTAAAAAATATTTATTAAAGAAATGTACGTTTAAATAGTCTTAGGGAATGTACCTGACCACAGTGTTAACATATCTCCTCAATCTGTAAACTTTATACATTTAAGATATCTTCAAAGTTTTATTTACAAGTTTTACAAGAAATCATCACCTCACACTGTCGATGCCACTAAGCTAGAACATTGCAACCTTCTCTTCATTTCACTCTATACTTGTAGAAAGAACACAGCGCATGGGTAAAGTTCCATCCTAGTGCCAGTGACAGCCCATAGAACAGAATCAGCGGTGCAAAGGGGTAAAGAAGAATCACTGTATTTTTCAAAAAGGGCAATGCACTGTATCCTAGGAAGGTTACATAGATATAATAACCAACTGCAATCAGCGGGGGTATTTCCAACTAAATATCCAATAAATGTGTCTGTTAGGATAACATGGCTGATGAAGAAAAGCTGGATAAAATGCAAAATGACTAGGAGTGGTTGAAAAGCATTGAAATGCACTTTGAAGGCATAGCCCCATTCCACGTCATAGTCTCTGCTCTGTCGTTTTACTAAATACTTGTTAGAGATGAACCACATTAAAGTTGATATCAGAAGACCAATGACTACACAATCTAGGAGAAGTTTTATCATCTCAAGAAATCCCATGTCCAGCACAAAGCCAAATCCTATAGTAGATACACAGAGCCAGATACCCAACAGGACCAAGAAAGCAGGGTCATCTCTGGCCCACTAGTCCTTTGTTTCTGGTAATGAAAGTTCCTATAAACCCTCTGTGGGGAAGTGAACAGGTAGAGCATCTGCCAGGCAGCAAACGCAAAGTCCATCTGGCGAAATCAAAAAAGCCTCCTGAGGTATTTGTAGCATTTTGCTCCAGCTCTGTGTCTTGCTGCATCCCTGGAATTCAAGACTCTGTTCTCCTGCACCGAGGAATTCACTGAAGTACTTGGTAACATCTTCCTAGATGGAAGAAAACAATTTCATTTACAAGGTGCAATATGGAGGAATGTTTGGCTATCAGCACCCCTCTTCTGAGTTATTTGGCAAGGAGGTCACTTTTCACTTTCTCTTCCACCCTTCATAAGGGTCAGAGGTCAAAAGCAAGCCAGTTGGTTCTAAGGCTTGTCTTGAGGCTGGAGAACTGCGGCTCCCTTCAGGCAAGGGCAACACTATGCAACTCAGAACCCTATAAGGCTTATCCAGGGTCCACTCGGTTCCCACACTTCACCTCACTCGATCCTCAGGCAGCCCTCCCAGGGGGCTAATGTTAGCAGAGGGAGAGCCACAGGGAGGTGAAGTGACCTCCCTGTGAGCACAAAGATAGTGATGGTGCCAGGATTGGGACTTAAGCACCAAGTCCTTAAGGAAAAACCTTATTTGAAGCCGATTAGACAGCAACGTTACGGAGGAGGTAAAACTAATGGCTTTTTCACACAGGTTCATCAGTGTATGGCCAGCAAGCTCCTTGTTCATCAAAATGCGACAGAAAAAACGAAGCAAATATCCAATCCCTAGCGATTCACTCCCAGGACAATTCAGCAAGAGGAATGACAGCGTGGGAGACCAGTCGGATCAGGCCAAGGCTGGTGAGAGCAGGTAGCCCACCGACCCCCACATCCCTCACTACACTTCTTTGGCCTCCGGGGACCCCGACGGTGCCCTGCCCAGCCCAGCTGCTCTCCATTAGCCCGGAGCCTCGGGTATGGCTGCCAGGTTTACAAAAGAAGATACAGACCGCCCAGTTACATCTGAATTTCGAGCAAGGAACGAATCAGAGTCCCACGTAGGATGTCGGACATGCTTATAAAAAAATTATTCCTTTATCTGAGATTCCCATGTAAATGGGCATCTCTGATTTTCTCCAGCAACTCGACCGTCGGCCTGAGGCACGAGAGGGGCCGGACGCTGGCATGGTTACTCCCTAGCCGCCGTGTTGCCGGTCGCCAGCTGCCGGAAGACACGGCCCCCAGAGCGAACAGCAGTCACGCGCAGGCGGAGCAGTCCTGGGGGCTCACCTGGAGTTCTACTGCGGCCTCGGCCCCGACCCGAGCTGCCCGCCACCTCCACTCAGCAGCCAATCCCAGCCGCTGCCGGAGTGACTTCCCTTCCCACAACCCCCACTACCGTAGCTGTTTCTTAATTCTGTCCTTTAAAGTTTCAGCGTCATACAAAGAATACAGCCAGTGAGGCCACGAAGTCAGATTTGCACAATAAAACTTTCTCTTCTGGTATTTCTGCCACCATTTACATGAATATTGGTCTTCCCAGGGAGTCAGGCTTTGAAGGACATGTGTGGCACTTATTGAGGATTCTAATTGAACTGCACACATTCAGGAAGAATCTGCACTTTAGCTTGCTGGATTCCATCTGACTGCATTCTGAGCTGGAGGACTTTGAACCCATGTCTCTCAATTGCTTTCACTTTCACTATTTGGATTCCAAAGTCCTGTTCTTCTCGGTAACCATATATCTCTGCCGATGTTCCAAACTGTGCTTCCCTTTCCTGTATATTACTATAGGCAAGCACCGCAAAGGTTCTGTCTTTCTGAATTAAATTCCGCACTATACTTACTTCTTGACGGCAAAAAAGCTGAAGAGGTAAAGTTTGCCCAGGAATCAGGATCATCATCACCTGCGGAAGCACCAGGATCACTTGACAGCTGTCCTAGTCTTGCAAAGTCCTGCGGTGGAACTCCTCCATGTCAGTGCCCAGGTATGTGTGTGAGGTGGGCAGACTCTTGTCAAAATTTATGATGTTTGGTTTTTTTGACTTCTTTGCTGTCCTGGTCTTCAACTTCCATTTCAATTTCATCTTCTTCACTTTCTGCTGTCAGGCAGGAGTGGCAGGTGGTTGCCCAAGTTGTGTGCAGTGTCCTGTGGGCCTTCCTCTCGGGCCATGTCTGTTTACCAGCAAGACCGGTCTTTTCATTTTCTAAGACCTTCAATTTCTTTCCTCAATGTTCTATATGTTTTTAATTGTAGAGATCTTTTAATTTCTTGGTTTTAATTCTTATGATTTTTTTTGAGGTTATTGTGAATGGAATAGTTTTCCTCATTGCAACCACTGTTAGAATATAGGAAATATATGGATTTATGTATGTTAGTCTTATATCCTGTTAATTTGCTGAATTCATTTATCAGCTCTATCAGTCTTTTGTTGAAATTTTTTGGGTTCTCTAGATAACAGATTATGACATCAGGTAAATAGAGATCATTTGACTTCTTTTTTTCACATTGGTACACCTTTAATTTCCTACTCCCGACCAATTGCTCTGGCTAGACTTTCAAGAACTATGTTGAATAAAAGTGGTAAGAGCAGACAACTATTATTTTGTTCCTGATTTTAGAGGAAATGATTTGAGGTTTTTGCCATTTAGTATGATATTGGTTTTGGGTTTGTCAAATATAGGGTTTATAATGTTGAGGTAAGTGCCTTCTATCCCTAGTTTCTCCAGCATTTTTTTAACATGAATCCTGGGTTTTATCACCAACATTTTTGCATCAATTGATATGATCTTGTTTTGTCTTGATATGACTCTTGTCTTTAGTCCTATTGTTTTGATTTACAGTCATTGATTTACCTATGTTGAACAATATTGCATCCCTTGGATGAGAACAACTTGATCATGGGATATTATCTTCTTGATGTATTTTTGAATGTAGTTGGCTAATATTTCTTAAGAATTTTTGCATTTATATTCATGAGTTATAATGGTCTGAGTGTTCACCTGAGTCAGGATTTTTCCAAATTGTCCTCGCTGGTCATAAAATTCCAGATTCAAAAATCCTTCTGATTCAGCCTTCCTGGTAGCTGGAATTCAGGCACATGTCACTGCATGCATAAGCTTGTAATTAAGGAAGAAGAAATAAACTACTACAATCATGATTCAAAGGCAGCACAGCTCAATACATTGACTAGATTAGTTCTACATAGTAGCAATTATCATGAATTCAGAAGATGTTCTGTCTCTGAAACTAAGAGCATTTTGTTATGGAACAAGTTGTCTCCTTTAGACTCAAAGTCTCTCTAAAATGGAAGGATCATACTGCTTTAGTTTACTAGGTAGTTATGAAGATTTAATACTAAACCATGCTAAGAGAAATAGCAAAGCAATGAAATAACTTGTTCACTGCTGGAACTATATTGGAATTCCCCCAAAATATAATGTGTGTATTTTCACTGGTTCTAATTCTCAATGTGACAATTGCCAGAAAATGTTCTGGAGACCTAGTTGTAGTTATCAGATATTTGTACTTTAGATTTAAGGGCAAATCAGTTACTTATTCGTATTATTGTTATTGTTATTGTTATACTTATTATGAAATTAGAAAATAAAATTGTCCTCTTTTGTGAAGCTTATCACACCAAGGGCAGAAAATTAGTAAATTCCAAAACTTGGCATGAACTACTATTATTCCTTCTCTATCATATCAGATGGAACCAACAGACCTTTGTTACAAGGATGCTTAATCTTCATGTTGTTCTCCAACTGATTCGGAAGAAAGAATCCTCTCCTTTTTATACATGGATACCAATGAGTCATATTTAGCTTGCTCAAATCTAAAGAATCTACTTTAGATTTATAGCTTTTGGTTACCAGATTCCTTGTGAGGCAGGGTTTGAAAATATTCTGATAACTGGAGGCAGAGATTTAAATAGCTTGGGAAATTCCCATCACTGTGGAATTTTGGAGGAATACTAGAAGAGGAAATCATTCATGTGAGTTCTAGAATGAATGAGGGGCCTGGGACATGGCTCAGGAGAAATTCACTCCTGTGGATAATCCAAGGACAATTCCTCCATTCCCCCAAAAAAGAAAAATGAATTTAAGTCCAAGAGAACAGGTTCTTCTTTCAAGGACATCATATCTAAGTTGCACAACTGAAGAGGATCCAATCTGATTCTTCCTTCAATCCTTACATAATTATCATAGAGTATGTTTGTAATATTTGAAGATTTTAAAAAATGCTATATATGTAGCACCAAAAAACTAGACTAAGATTTTAAGTAATCATTTAATAAAATATTAATCTAAACTAAAAGGTTCATTGACTATTTCTTCCTGATTACTTATATAAGTAGATTATCAATTTTCTCATACTTAAAGATCACAGAAAGAATAATAGTTTTGACAAGTCCCCGAGCCAACGGAGAGCTCCAACCCCCAGGCAGCCTCTGGGATCAGGGCAGGGCAGCCAGAGACTTCTCCAGGTGGGCCTGCCCTTCTGGCCCCAGGCTCTTTCCACGAGGCGATCCAAGATGGCAGACTAGATGGTGACTGCATCTCCAGTCGCTCCAGAATCCAGGATTCAAGAAGGGGAGGCACTGAGAGACTCAGACTAAAATAGAGCCATGGGTGAGTCTCCCCCACCGGGTAAAGCTCAGCCTCGGCGGCAGGCCCGGATAGAGATGGCTTATCAGAGTAGGGCAGGGCAGCTAGAGACTTCCCCAGGCAGCCCTGCGCATTTTGGTGGTGGGCCCCTCCCACACGGCCAGCTTCTCCAGCTTCTCGGAGCAGGCCCCCCAGTGAAAGCCTTTCTGAACACAACCAGTTCCAAGTCCCGGAGCCAGTGCAGTGAGCTCCACCCTACAAGCAGCTTCAGGGACCTGGACAGGGCAGCCAGGGACTTCCCCAAGCAGCCTGGCCCCCTCCAGTGAGAGGCACCTTTCAAGGCTAGCTTCTCAGAGCAGACCACTCAGTGAGAGCCTTTCTACACAGAGCCAGCCACAAGTCCCCAAGCCAATGGAGAGCTCCGAACCCCAGGCAGTATCTGGGATTAGGGCAGGGCAGCAAGAGAATTCTCCAGGTGGCCCTGCTACCTCCGGCCACAGGCTCTTTTCATGGGGCGATCCAAGATGGAGGACTAGAGGGTGACTGCATCTCCAGTCGCTCCAGAACCCAGGACTCAAGAAGGGGAGGCATTGAGAGACTTGGACTATAGAGACACAGGGTGAGTCTCCCCCACTGGGTGAAGCTCGGCCTGGGCAGCAGGAATGGATATGGGCGGCTTATCAGAGCAGGGCAGGGCAGCTAGAGTCTTCCCCAGGTAGCCTTGCACACTCCAGCACTGGGCTCCTCCCACACAGCCAGCTGCACAGTGCAGGCCCCCCAGTGCAAGCCTTTCCACACAGAGCCAGCTCCAAGCCCTGGAACCAGTAGCAGGCTAGGGGCAGCTTTCTTCGGAAACACTGCATTATCAAGTTCCTCCAAGACTTCACGCTACTGAAGGCTGGGAAGTGATACACAGGAAATCTACGGGGACACTATAAGTCAATAGAGGAAATCTGCAATATCTCAGAGTCCCACTGATATCTGACCAATATGAGAAAACAAGGGAAGAAAATGTCCCAAACAAACCTAGATACTATATCAATAAAACCCAATGACAGCACAGCAGAAGAAATGTCAGAAAGGGAGTTCAGAATGTACAAAATTAAAACAATCAGGGAAGCAAACAAAGAGATGAAAGAGCAAATGCAGGCATTCAATGATCGCACCAATCAATAGTTAAAAGAGCAAATACGAGAAGCAAGAGATCATTTCAATAAAGAGTTAGATATACTGAAAAAAAAAACAAACAAACAGAAATCCTTGAAATGAAGGAAACAATAAACCAAATTAAAAACTCCAAAGAAAGCATAACCAATAGGATAGAACACCTGGAAGACAGAACCTCAGACATTGAAGAAAAAATATTTAATTTTGAAAACAAAGTTGGCCAAACAGAAAAGATGGTAAAAAATCATGAACAGAATCTACAAGAATTATGGGATATCATGAAAAGGCCAAATTTAAGAATTATTGGGATTGAGGAAGGCTTAGAGAAGCAAACCAAAGGAATGAACAATCTATTCAATGAAATAATATCAGAAAATATCCCAAATCTGAAGAACGAAATGGAAAACCAAGTACAAGAGGCTTATAGGACTCCAAATATAGAAAATTACAATAGACCCACAACAAGGCACATTATTATGAAAATGCGTAACATACAAAATAAAGAAAGAATTTTAAAGGCCATGAGAGAAAAGAATCAAATTACATTCAGGGGGAAACCAATAAGAATATCAGCAGATTTTTCAATCCAGACTCTAAAAGCTAGAAGGACCTGGAACAACATTTACCAAGCCCTGAAAGAAAACAGGTGCCAACCAAGAATCTTATACCCAGCAAAACTTACTTTCAGATTTGACGACAAAATAAGATCCTTCCATGAAAAACAAAAGCTAAAGGAATTTACAAAAAGAAAGCCGACATTACAGAACATTCTCAACAAAATATTCCATGAGGAAGAGATGAAAAACAACGATGCAAATCAGCAACGGGAGTAACTAGCCTAAAGGAATAGCCAAATAAAGGAGAAACCAAATCATGTCAAAAAACAAAAATGAGTCAAATGACTGGAAATACAAATCATATCACAATAATAACCCTGAATGTTAATGGCCTGAACTCATCAGTCAAAAGACATAGGCTGGCAGATTGGACTAAAAAGAAGAATCCAACAATATGCTGCCTGCAAGAGACTCTCATAGAGAGTCTCATACAAAGAGATACCCATAGACTAAAGGTGAAAGGATGGGAAAAAACACACCATGCACACGGACACAGCAAAAAAGCTGGAGTATCCATCCTCATTTCAGATAATGTGGACTTCAAGCCAAAACTAGTCAGAAGGGATAAAGAAGGACATTACATGCTGCTTAAGGGAAGCATAAATCAGCAAGACATAACAATCATAAATATCTATGCCCCGAACATTGGCTCATCCATGTACGTCAAACATATCCTTCTCAATTCCAGAAATCAAATAGACCACAACACAATAATACTAGGTGATTTTAACACACTCCTCTCACCACTGGATAGATCTTCCAAACAAAAATTGAATAAAGAAACCATAGATCTCAATAACACATCGACAATTTAGACTTAACGGACATATATAGAATATACCATCCAACAAAGAATGAATACACTTTCTTCTTAGCAGCACATAGATCCTTCTCTAAAATAGGCCATATTTTATGCCACAAAGCTACTGTTAGCAAATACAAGAAGATAGATATACTACCTTGTACTCTATCAGATCATAATTGATTGAAATTAGAAATAAATGACAGAATAAAAAACAGAAACTTCTCCAATACCTGGAGATTAAATAATACACTGTTATATGATGAATGGATAAAGAAGACATCAGGAGGGAAATAAAAAAGTTCTTAGAAGTAAACGAGAACAAAGACACATCATATCAAAATCTCTGGGACACGATGAAAGTAGTACTTAGAGGAAGATTTATTTCATGGGGCGCATTCAACAAGAGAAGTAGAAATGAACAAATAAACAACTTAACACTACAGCTCAAAGCCCTAGAAAAAGAAGAACAGACCAACACCAAAAGTAGTAGAAGACAGGAAATAGTTAAAATCAGAGCCGAAATCAATGAAATTGAAACTAAAGAGACAATCAGAAAAATTAACAAAATAAATAGTTGGTTCTTTGAAAAAATAAACAAAATTGATAAACCTTTAGCCACACTAACAAAGAAAAGAGGGAGAAAACTCAAATTACTAAAATTTGGAATGAACAAGGAAATATCACAACAGACACGAGTGAAATACAACACATAATTAGAAGCTATTTTGAAAATCTATATTCCAACAAAACAGAAAAACTTGAAGACATCAACAAGTTTCTGGAGACATATGAATTGCCTAAACTGAACGAGGAGGATATACACAACTTAAATAAATCAATTTCAAGCAATGAAATAGAAGAGGTCATCAAAAGCCTACCAACAAAGAAAAGTCCAGGACCAGATGGGTTCTCAGCCGAGTAGTACAAAACCTTTAAAGAAGAGCTCATTCCAATACTCCTCAAAGTATTCCATGAAATAGAAGATGAAACCCTCCCAAACTCGTTCTATGAAGTCAATATCACCCTGATACCTAAACCAGACAGAGACACATGGAGGCAAGAAAATTTCAGACCAATATCCTTAATGAACATCGACGCAAAAATTCTCAACAAAATTTTAGCAAGTCGCATACAAAATATATTAAAAAGATAGTGCATCACGATCAAGTGGGTTTTATCCCAGGGATGCAAGGTTGGTTCAACATCCGGAAATCAATAAATGTCATTCACCATATCAACAGACTTAAAATTAAGAATCACATGATTATTTTGACAGATGCAGAAAAAGCATTCGATAAAAGCATCCCTTCATGCTCAAAACAGTAGAAAAAATTGGAGTAGTGGGAACATTCCTTAACACTATGAAGGCCATCTATGCTAAGTCCATGGCCAATATCATTGTAAATGGTGAAAAGCTGAAAGCATTCCCCCTAAAAACTGGAACAGGCAGGGATGCCCTCTCTCACGACTTCTATTCAACATCGTCCTTGAGACTCTATCCAGAGCAATTAGACAAACCAAAGAATTCAAATGGGATACGAATTGGAAAAGAAGAACTCAAACTATCCCTGTTCACTGATGACATGATTATATATTTAGAGGAACCTGGAAATTCCACCAGAAAACTTTTAGAACTCATAAGTGAATTCAGTAAAGTAGCAGGTTACAAGATCAATGCTCATAAATCCAATGCATTTTTATACGTAAGTGATGAATCTTCAGAAAGAGAAATTAGGAAAACTACCCCATTCACAATAGCATCGAAAAAAATAAAATACTTGGGAATCAATCTCACAAAAGAGGTGAAAGACCTCTACAATGAGAACTACAAAACACTAAAGAAAGAAATTAAAGAAAACCTTAGAAGATGGAAAGATCTCCCATGTTCTTCGATAGGAAGAATCAATATTGTCAAAATGGCCATACTACCTAAAGTGCTATACAGATTCAATGCAATTCCAATTAAAATCCCAATGATGTATTTTACATAGATAGAGCAAGCAATTATGAAATTTATCGGGAAGAATAAAAAACCCAGAATAGCTAATGCAATCCTCAGTAGAAAGAGCGAAGCAGGGGGCATCGCGATACCAGATCTTCAACTCTATTACAAAGCAATACTAACAAAAACGGCACGGTATTGGTACCAAAATAGACAGGTAGATCAATGGTAAAGAATAGAGGACTTGGTCACAAACCCAAATAAACGCAATTTTATCATACTAGACAAAGGGGCCAAAAATATGCAATGGAGAAAAGATAGCCTCTTCAACAAATGGTGCTGGGAAAACTGGAAAACCATATGCAACAGAATGAAATTAAACCCCTATCTCTCACCCTGCACAAACCTCAACTCAAAATGGATCAAGGACCTCAGAATCAAACCAGAAACCCTGCATCTTATAGAAGAAAAAGTAGGTCCAAACCTTCAACTTGTTGGCTTAGGATCAGACTTCCTTAACAGGACTCCCATAGCACAAGAAATAAAAGCAAGAATCAACAACTGGGATAGATTCAAACTAAAAACTTTCTCTCAGCAAAGGAAACTATCAGTAATGTGAAGAGAGAGCCTACAGAGTGGGAGAATATCTTTGCCACTCATACTTCAGATAGAGCGCTAATTTCCAGAATCTATAAAGAACTCCAAAAACTCTACACCAAGAAGACAAATAATCCAATCAACAAATGGGCTAAGGAAATGAACAGACACTTCAAAGAAGAAGATGTACAAGCGATCAACAGATATATGAAAAAATGTTCAACATCTCTAGTAATAAGAGAAATTCAAATCAAAACTACCCTAAGATTTCATCTCACCTCAATTTGAATGGTGATTATCAAGAACACAAGCAACAATAGGTGTTGGTGAGGATGTGGGGAAAAAGGAACACTCATACATTGCTGGTGGGGTTGCAAATTAGTGCAGCCACTCTGGAAAGCAGTATGGAGATTCCTCAGAAAGCTTGGAATGGAACCACCATTTGACCTAGCTATCCCACTCCTTGGCCTATACCCAAAGGACTTAAAATCAGCATACTACAGAGATACAGCCACATCAATGTTCATTGCTGCTTAATTCACCATAGCCAGATTGTGGAACCAACCTAGATGTCCTTCAATTGATGAATGGATTAAGAAACTGTGGCATATATATACAATGGAATATTACTCCGCAATGAAGAATGATAAAATTATGACATTTGCAGGCATATGGATGAAACTGAAGAGTATCATGCTAAGTGAGATAAGCCAATCTCAAAAAACTAAAGGACGAATGATCTCGCTGATAAGCGGATGAGGACATATAATGGGGGGTGGGAGGTGTTAGCGTTAGTGTTAGGGTTAGGTTTAGGGTTAGGGATAAGGAGGGTGGTAAGAATGGAGGAAAGAAGGACTGTATAGAGGGAAAAGAGGGGTGGGAGGGGTGGGGGGAAGGGAAAAAATAATGAATCAAACATCATTGCCCTATGTAAATTTATGATTACACAAATGGTATGCCTTGACTCCATGTACAAATAGAGAAACAACATGTATCCCATTTGTATACAATAATAAAAAAAAAGAAGATAGTTTTAAAGACAGCATTTCATGCTGAGTATCTGTCCTCTAATTCTAGGACATTTTATACTAGTCAAATATACAAGGTAATTAGTCATATTGAAATCTTGAATTTAATATCTAACAATGGGGGATAAATTCAGATAATAATCTTAATTTATAAACAAATATTGTGGATTGTATAGGAAATCCTCTATAAAAAATGGTGTAGTGCATAGTAAAATATATTGTGTATGAAAAGTACAATGGCATGCCTGCACGATACCATTAAAAATGAACTGTATCAGCAGCACCTTGGGTTTAACACAAGGATCAGTGAATTAGTACCCATAGGAAAAATCAGCTAATAGCCTGTTTTTGTTAATTGTGTTTGTTTTTCTTTTTCAGTGCTGGGATTGAATCCAAGACTTCATTAATGCAACGTGAGCACTCTGCCACTGAGTTATGCCACTATCCCCTGGCAGATACATCTTAATGAAAGAATCAAAGTCAACAACAGCCAGTCATGGAACCAAGTACAATATACATTTCCATAGTCCCTTGTACCTGTGTGACTGAGGCCCCCAGCTTTGCTCACTCTTGACTGGAGGATAACTTTAGATCCTAGGGGATGCCTGCCCTTCCTAGAGGAAGTTCACAGTTCTTGGCATGTGGACTTCCTCAACATCAAATCAGAAGTGTCTGTCAGTGCAGCTGGAATCTGCTACATTGGGAAGAACTCAGCATCACATACGTGACATTCCTGCCTAATGGCATGACCTGCATCCAGTCATGAGGTAACATCATCTGATCCCAACTGAAGAAAAATGGTCAATAGAAGCAATCAGAAAAACACTACTCCAACTTTGCAGAGAATGATTCAGGTAAGACAAGAGAATTTATTCAGCTTCTATCTTAGGAACAAGTTGACTCTTGGTAGAGAAAAATGACCTTGGGTACATTAATCAGTAAGTAGTGGCATTTATTTTTTTCCAATTTAGACAGGAGATGAAACTAATTTCTTTAAAGAAGAGAAATGTGTGAAAAGTTATAAAAGAAAATCCTTTCTTTTAATATACCACTGAGAATTAATAATTCTCTGTCCCTACTAGTCTAGGTGGGTACAAGAATGACCAGGTGCACAGAATGTATGGCAAATGACTGACTCATTCAACAACACTAAACTAGAGGAAAGTCAGTGCACACACAAGGAATGATTCACAGTAAAAAGAAAAGATATCTAGTGACCAAGTAGAGATTAAGATCAAGTGATATAAATGAAGATGTTGTGCCAACCCAAGGTAATCTCTAAAATGAAAAACTTAACATTTGCATTGTTGTGGTAGAGGTCAAATATTAAAATAATTTTCTGTTCCTCCATATATATTATTACTGCACAACCATCACAATCCCAGATAACTAAAGTACTATCAGGTGGGACTTTATTCAATAAAAATGAATACTATAAAACAACTCTATTATAAACCCTCTTGGTGATAAGTAAACAGTAATAAAATGAAAAAAAAAAGAAGTTTTGGGAAAGAGGAACAGAGAAAAAACAAAAAATATATAAATATAGGAAACATATGGAAGGCAAAACTGACTTTTTAAACATTAATTTAATTGTTATCTTTGCTTAAAGATCTTACTATGTGGAGCAAAGCCATCATGATCTTTAAGTATAAAAGGGTTTGAATGGTTCATGATGTGAGTCTCACACCAAGGACTCTGACAAAAATATTCTCTCAATATATTATATCTAAACATTACCACTAATTAAATGATTATGTGTAGCTTGGAAGCACGAACTTAAGTTTTATAGCAAAATGGCCAAAACCATGGTATGCCTTAAAACCACAGAACACATGCTAACTGAATGAAAGGAAACATGGCTAGGACTGCAAATGACCAGAATGCCAATTTTTATCCACCTATCACATTTTGAGCATACACATTTAAGCAAATGTGCAAATTGGAAAGACTACAGCAAATGGACATTAGGTCTCATCAAAAGTAAGCAAAGGCATAGGATGGATTCAGTACTCATTCTTCTTTTTCCTCTTTCTGCTTTGTAAGGCAATCTATAAGTATTTATCAGTGCATTTGTGTGACTGTCAGAGATCAAGGATCAAATTCTCTTCTTTGTGGGAAGTTCTCCTACGAATTTTAATCACCAAGTTTCAGGAGCAGCAAGAATAGGATGCAATACATAGAGTAGGAGCTACTTCTGGGTTATGGAAGGAGCATAAAAGTCAAAACAATTGACCAAATACACAGTGAGCACTGGCTATGTCCCATACAATTTATTTCAAATCAAAAGGAGGAAAGCTAAACCCACCAATTTTTTAAATCCCCATAGTCAAGAATTATAATATTTTAAAATATATTTTTATTTTTATTAATACTATTGTGCACTTTTATTTTATTTCCTGTGCTTTGCATTTAGTATCCAAAAACTCATTGTCTATACTGATGCCTTAAAATGGCCTGTGATTACTTCTAGGAGTTTCATGAGTTTAGGTCTTATGTTTAGGTCTTTGATTATTTTGAATTGATTTTTTTACAGGTAAGAAATAGGGTCAAGTTTCAGTCCTTTGTATGTGACCATCCAGTTTTCCCAGCACCATATATTCAAGAAGCTGTTCTTTCTTTCTTTTTCTTTTAAGGGAAACATTCTTTGGCACTTTAATAACTCTTCTAATATTCATACAAACAATAACAAAACAGAATACTGATCCCAACTGCCCCCCTCATTTGATGAAAGAAGACTCAAATGAAAGATGCAACTTCCAAATCAAATCTTCTAAAATGATCAGGCATTAAGGTTACTTCTGCAGAAATAGCTCATTTTCCTCCTCCACTTTTTTACTTTTGTACCTAGATGAAGTGGTTTCTTTTAGAAGACTGTCTGAGATTTGTGACATTGAAGCAGTCATAAAGGTAAATGCAACCATACTGATGGTTATCAAGGTAAGAACATGGGTTTTTTGTTTTTTTTTTTAAGGTGAACTGGTGACATCAGTAGTGGAGAATCACTACTGCCTTGTTTCCAACAATCAATAAGAAACTACTTTAGAGATAGAGGCATCTTGGTGAGCAGCAACCCCTTATCATACAACATGGTTGCCAAGGAAAGCTGGTCCTCCACACTGTCACAAGGCAGATCCCCTACTCTCACAAATTCTGGGTAGGAGCGAAGCAAGAGTTCCATGGCATCAGCTTGCTGGGGGTATATTTCCAAGCACTTTGGTTCCGCCAGATGATAAACATGAGAGTTTTCCACAGTGTAATAGAGAAATAAATAGCCTCCCTCACCCACCAGGCGAGCTATCCCATCCTGAAGCATGTGCACTTCTGTTTCTGTTGTCAACTGGGCTCCCACGTTTACAGATTCTCCAGCCTCCCAGCAACTGGGAGCCTGTAAACACTTAATGCCCTCTCCCTATCAGTCAACACAGCGGGTAGAGAATCATGGATGAAGTCTTTGGCTCCCTGGTCAGCCACAGCATCAACAGGAGCAAAGGGTACCAGATGGGCAACCAAGACCTGCACCTCCTCTATGAAAGCGGTTCTTCTTGGATCCTTAGAATCCGAATGCTGGGCCCCCATGTAATCCATGAAATCTGGAGGTAGACCTCTCCGAAATTCTACATTTTCTTCCATTGCAGCCTGCACAGCCAGAGGCAGTATGGCCTCTAGGAAGTCACACCGGGTATTGCGCTGGTACGTGGACACTGTGAGATGCAGAGTTGACTCCATCCTGGCATTCAGCTTGATGAATGAAACCTTGAGGAAAATAGAGTAAATCTCCGGGTTCCAGCATGTTCTGCAGCACCGGTTCACCAAGGTCCTCCTGGCTGAAGTTGGGGCTAGATGTCAGGGCCAGTTCCTTATTTGGAACCCAGGGACGGCAGAGTTTCCTACCTTCCAGTTGCAGCACGAAAGCCTCGATGTCATTGTAGTGCGGGGCAAAGCCCTGAGAGTTGGGCGGCATGAGATACACGTTGGAACCTGCCATGCTTCCAAACTGCTTCTGAAGAACAGTCAAAAACTGCCACATGGTGGTCGGCAAAGCCTGAAGGGCAGAGGAGGCTCAAGGAGCAGCCTGCCTGGTACAGGGACCAGGCAGCGGCGGGCAAGGCTTGGCCGGGAGGGTTCAGGGTCTCCAGAAGCCCATTGAGGTAGCGCGCTGCATCAAGGTGCTGCCCGAACTGCACCTCCTCGTTTCGCAGTATGGAGTCCAGGTCTGCAGTTGAGAAAAGGCCCTGGTAGTAGGTGTGGTCCTGCAGCCACACCAGCACCGCCTCCCGCTCCCAAAGATGCTGATAGAAAAGTTCTGACTGCATAGGATCCATGAGTCACTCAATAGGGATGCGACTCAGCTCAGCCAAGAGGCGCTGCAGCGGTGAGTTCCAGGGCAACTCCCAACCCTTATCCACCTGAGGCCCCAACAGCGTCGCAGGGGTCCTGGGCGGTGCGGCGGCCACCAAGTGCTGGGAAACACACAGCCCAGTCGACATGTCCACCGCTCGGGTGAGTGCAGCAGTCACCTCTGCCAGGCGCGTGGGCGGCGTGGAAGCCGGCCCCAGGGGCGCGGGCGCGGTTTGCGCCTCCACTAAGTGCGCGGGTGGGGTCCGCACGGAGTGCGCGGTGGCGGGCAACACCAGCTCTGCAGGCCCAAAGTGGCAATGTGGTTCTCTTCAGGACGCGTCTGGGCTGGTCGCTGCCGCCGCCCCACCTGGCAGTGCTTCCTCCAGATTGTGGGCCGTGGACTGTACCCTGGAGTCCCCAGAGTCCTGCGCTTGGTAATGGCCTGAGTCCTCAGCGCGACCATGTGGGACACAACATTTCTCCTCAGTTGCCATTGGATCTTCCTGGGGCTCAAGGGCAGGGCCAAGACTGATCCACTGTGTGGCTGGGGCTGGCGCCGCGCTTCAACCTCCCATGCCTTAACAGTCCAGTGCTAGTCCGGAGCCCATCCATGACTGCATGGCTTTCCAGGCCGCTGGAGTTAGAGAAAAGACTGTTCCTTCTTTAATGTACGTTTTTGGCACGTTTAAGATTCACTTGAAAGTGCATGGATTTATTTCTGTAACCTCTATTCTGTTCTGTCAAAGTATATACTGTTCTTATGCCAGTGCCATTCTGTTTGGGGTATTATAGCTCTGTATTGTGTCTTCTAATCAGGTATTATGATGCCTCTGGTTCTGTTCTTTTTGTGCAAGATTCTTTTGGCTAGTCAGGGTCTTCTGTGTTTCCATAAGAATTTTAGGATCTTTTAATTAGTTCGGTGAATAACCTCATAGGGTATTTCATGAATCTGTAAGTCATTTGGAGTTGTATGAACATTTTAACACTATTAATTATTGTAATTAATGAACATGGAAGGTCTTTTCATTTTTTGTGTCTTCAAATTCTTTAATCAGTTTTTATCATTTTATTTTAGAATTCTTTAACTTGTTTGAGTAAATTTATTCCTAGGTATTTTTTTCATAGTTATGAATGGGATTGCTTTCCCAATTTTTTTCCTTCGCAATTTGTTACTGAAGTATAAAAACATTTATGATTTTTCAAGGTACTACTGATTTTTGTATGATTTTATATCCTCAACTTTACAAAATGTATCAGTTCTAATAGATTTTGGAGGCATCATTAGGTATTTCTATATAGAGACTCATATCATCTGCAAACCAAGATAATTTGACTTCCTCCCTTTATATTTTTATGCCTAATATTTCTTTCTCTTACCTATTTGTTCTGGTGAAATCTTCTAGCACTATGTTAGGTAAGAGTGGTAAAAATGCACATCCTTGTATTAGTTCTTGCAGGGAAAGCTTTGTGCATTTTCCCATTTAGTATGATGTAGGCTGTAGGTTTTTCACACACAGCCTTTATTAAGTTGAGGTACAATCCATCTAAACCTAATTTGTTCAGGGACTTTTATCATAAATGAGTGTTGAATTTTATTGAATGCTTTCTTGGTATTGAGATGATCATGTGCTTTTTATCCTTCATTCTGTTGATGTGACATATTACATTTATTGATATATGTATGTTGAACCATCCTTGCATCCCTGGGATAAATCCACCTGGATCATAGTCAATCATCTTTTTGATGTGTCTTTGTATTTGATTTGCTGGGATTTCAATGAGAATGCTTTCATGTATTTTCAACAAGGATATTGGTCAATGATTTTCTTTTTACATGTGTTTCCTTGCCTGGTATTGGTATCAGGATAATGCTGCACTTCTAGAATGAATTTGGGAGGATTTCCTCTGTTTAAATTATTTGAAATAATTTCAAAAGAATCAGCATCATTTCTTCGTTAAAAGTTAGATTAAATTCAGGAGTGAAGTCAATAATAAGTTACAGATTCAATCTAAGTATTTACCATTGTTTGTTCAGGTTTTTATGTCCTCATAATATAATTTAGCAGATCAGACATGTCCAGAAATCTGTCAATTTCTCATATATCTTTCAACTTTATTGGCAGATAGCTTCTAAAAATATTCTCTACTAAGCATATAAATTTCAGTGGACCCTGTTGCAATATATCCTTTTTTATATGTAATTTTAATTATTTGCCTTCACTTGTTGTCTTGATTAAAGATTTTTCAAGTTGGTTTATCTTTTCAAAAAAAAAGCAACTCTTCTTTGAACTGATCTTTTGTATTGATATTTTATTCTCTAATTTATTTCTGCTCAATCTTTGTTATTATTCTAATAATTTTGGATTTGGTTTGTCCTTGCTGGAAGGTTCTTGCTTAAAGGTCTTCGCATAAAGAACTGTACTTTTGTTGGGAATTACTTTTCATCATTTAGTCATTTATCAATCAAATAGATTTTCAGTGACTGCCATATGTCAGACACTGAGCAAGGTGCTAAAACTTAAGTACTTTAATTCTCATTGCATTGACTCTTAGTAAGAAAGAAAAAAAGAAAGAGAAATAGAGGAAGAGATAAAAACTAAGTGATCTTTTAGACACAAAAATCTGGGCAAATTTATGAACTTTTATTCTTCCTTCTGTGATTCATTCTATTTCTTTGGGATAGCCTCTTCTCCAGGATCTAGCCCTAGATTTCTCTCCAGCCTATTTTACTTTGTGCTTTAGCCCTACTACTATCCCCATTAGTCTGAATACACTATGTATTTCCGCATTTCAGTGGAATATTTGCCATATCCTTCTTACCTTTCAAGACTTGGGTGGGCTTAAATGAATTTTTGAAGTATTTAAATAAAACTGGAATTAATCATTTATTATTTTTTCTCTGTGTTGTTTTATTCTGGAATTAACCTTCATAAAAGCAGGAATTCATCTGTTTTACTAAAGAATGAATCTTAAGGATCTATCACAGTGTTTAATGAATATGAAGTTGAATGAATACTGTGAAAAAATTAATAAGAAAAGAAAAAAAATAAGACAGAACAACAAAATTCAGTAGTTGTGGAAGGTCAAGAATAATTCTTTTTCATTACTGTGCCTGCCTGAAGGACAATGACAAGAACTCTAATATTGTGAGACTAAGGCAGTTGGTTCATGACCAAGAGGGGTTCTGATGATGAATGCAACAAAAGAGAGCAGAAGTAGATCAGTAAATATGGGAGGTGCACGTAGATATGAACTTAAAATTTCATAAAATTACAAGCTGCAATAGAAGGAATTTGTGTGCTAATTTGAAAAATAAATAAGCATCCTTAGGAGAGACTTCTGTTATGCACTGATATTTCAGTGCTCACCTGAAAAATAGAAAAGGCACCAACTATGCCAAGAGAAGCAATGAGCATTACAGGCACAGGGGACAGTGATTGCAAAAATCCCAAAGGCAGGACAGTGCCTGGTGTTCTCGAAACCACTTGAAGGATGCCTTGGTATCCAGGAACAGAGTGAGGAAGGAGGCCAGTGCAGGGAAAGAGGTTGAGAAGTAAGTCTACAGGTGAGATCACCTGGAGCTTTGAAGGCTGTGGTATGATTTTGGAATTCAAAAAGATGGAAAGTCACTGAAAAATTTTAATCAGGGAGTGCACAATTTGATTTGCTTTATAAAGGTCATTTTGGCTGCTGTGTAGAAAGTGCACACAAGGGGGAAACCCAGGTACAGGTTGCAGCAGAGTGATTGGAAATTGGAAAGAGGAACAATCGTTTTCCTCAATTTTTCTTTGAGTACCATATGGTTCCTTTCACTATTTATCAGGAATCAAATCTGTTCATTACAGAAGAAGCTTGACACTAAGAATTCCTTGTGAGAGAAGCCAAGGAGGCACAGGCTCACTGTAAGTGACCAGTGGCTCCAATTATGATTGCCCACCGTCCGCGGGGACAATCACAACGCGTACGCTCTTCTTGATCACAGGAACCAAAAGCTGTTTATTCCACAAGTCTCAGACTTATATCAAGAACATCAGCCTATCAGAGAGTAGACTACCAGGAATGTCAGCCTACCAAGGAACAGTCTCCAGGCAGATACCAGGATCGCCTCATGTACAACAGCCAACCAGAGTTACTTCCTAAAACTTGTTTATGAGTGCAGCTATGTCTGGCAAGCTGCCAGGTGCCATCTTAGAGATCAGGCCAGGGTGCAGCTCTGGGGCCCTCAGAGCATGCCCCTGACATCTCCCCCTTATTCTTTAAATAAAGAAAAGATGACTTGGGACCATGCCTGTCTTAGGTTGTCCAAGGCAAATTACATCCTTACCCGTCATTGGAATTCTGACCTCCAGGCGTCAGAACCCTGTCTTAGATTGGTATGCATTTCCACGGATCTTACCGTCTTTGACTACTGGTCCAGCATGCTTAGCCATACTTGGGGGGATGTGCCTGTCTCAGTGGCTGTCAAAGCCGGTACTATAGCCCGTCGATGACATCGGGCATCTTGGCGAGCTCTGATTTGGCTGTGTAAAACATAGGCTATCCCTAAGCAGATAATAATCAGAACAGCTACTGTTCCATCCCACTGTTTTGTCAATCCCAGGACTTTAGATAACAAAGAGAACATCTCGGATACCGATGCAACTTGAACCCTGGTGGCATTGACTCTCAGTATTTCAGCTCGTAGCTGAGTGGTTAAATTATCAAATGTAGATGACCAATTGCCAGTAAGGTAGACAGAGAGATTTTTAGATAACGTAGCCACAGAGCTAAGGTTATTATAAGCAGTAGGGGTGACACACACTGCTCTTAAAAGATAAACACATCCCAGTCCCAAAAGTTCTTGCAAGATATCCACTTGTTCTTGTAGTAAGTCCACTCTTTGATTTACAAGGAGTATGCCTGCCTTAAAATGGTTGTTTAGAGCTTCTTGAGTCTGTAAGTCTGTAGCTGTAATTTCAGCCAAGTGATTGACTGCTCTTGCTGTAGGTATGGCAGTTGCTAGTGCTGCTGTTGCAGAAACCACTATTGCAGTGACCACAGCCGCTGTGATGCCAAAATCTCTCTTGTCTCTAGATAGTAGTACTGGCAGTTCTGTATCTGTAACAGAGACTGGAACAGGTAGGAAGGTAGGAATATGCATTAAGACCACCAGGTCAAATGCAGAAGCATTCCAGCATTGAGAGAGAGAGCAATTGCTTGAGGTGCAATTGAGAAGAGAAGAAGTTGAATTTGGTTTATTAGCTAACAAAAACATAAAAAGGTGGGGGACACACAAACTGGGGTAGTTGGAAAGGTAATATTTCTGGTACACGTAGATTGTGAGGCAGCACCAGTGAACCTAGAACTGTTTGTCCATGTAGAGGAGTTCCAAGTACATAGCCGAAATGCCCCTCCTAAGAGACTAAAAAAAGATTGTAAGTTAGTATATCCTGAAGCTGCAATGAAAAGCATCCAATTGTCAAAGGGGTTGACATGTTTCATGCCTAATTGAACATCATTATTAGTGAGTTATCATTAGCAGTAAAAGAAGTGAAATTGGGAGTGAAAAAGAAAAAAAAAATCCATTTTGTACAGGAGTCGCTGGTCCTGCATGTTGACAACCTGTCCATATAGGATTACAAGTGTAATTACCTGTGTTTAGGATTACAAGGAAGGAAGATTCTAGGGGTTTTGAAAGTAGTTCCTGTAGCATTATGTCTGCGAGGTACCCATCCTGAAAGTAATACAGCATCTCCTGTTTTTTATGTATTCTTGAAATGTAGAACTATTTTTACCCGGGCGAAAAGAAAGCGTGGCTAAGGGATGAAAGACTGTCAACAGCATGATCCTCAGGAGTGTCTTTGGCATCTTCATTTTGTTGATCCGAATTACTTGTTGGTAGCATTGCCACTGGTCGAGTCAGCCGTTCAGGAACCCAGATAGGTGACGTTTTATCCTGTGGAAACACACAAACCGAGCCGCGGCTCCAGTAAAGCACTGGATCTGGGCCATTCCATTGTCCAATAAGAACATCTTTCCATTTTACCGTCGCTCTATCATGTTGTTTATGACTGCCATGTCTCTCAGCGGCAGAGCGACCCTCATTATCCAGAGTTAAAAAATTTAAAATAAAGAGGCAAAGAGAAAGTTTATCTTTAGGGGACCTGAAGGTCTCCCCTCTTCCCCCTTTTTGTTTATAAAGAGTATTTTTGAGGGTGAGATGTGCACGTTCAACAATACCTTGTCCTTGTAGGTTATAAGGTATACCTATGGTTAGAGTTATTTCAAATTTAGTGAGAAATTGGTTAAAGGAGTTTGAAGTACATTATTCCCTAGAGCTAAAGGTCCAGGTAAATTGGTATGAGCTCTGATATGTCCAATAAAGAAAGGATTATAATGATCCCAAATCATTTGTTTTAAAGTCCGTAAAGGATGAAAAATAGTAGAGTTTGAGGCAATAAGCCCTGCACATTCTAAGTTACTGAGAGCTTGAACTGCATATAAACTATCTGAGTAAACATTGACTGGAATATTAGGGAACATTTAAAAAACTTCAAGAACTGTTAGGCGTTCTGTTTGTTGAGCAGAAGAGTTAGGGAAAAAGAATGTTTGGACTTTATCTTGATAACAAATAGCTCCAGTCCCTGTTTTGGATCCATCAGTGAAAATCACAGGAGCCTTAGAAATAGGTTGTTGTCTGGTAACTCTTGGGAATATTACAGAATTATTACTACAAAATTGTATATAAGAATGTTTAGGATAGTGAATATCAAAGTTAGCTTGAGTGGAGCATCTAACAACAGTCCAAGAATCCATGAAATTACATAACCAAGAAAGTTGATGCTTATCATAGGGAATAATGATAGTAGCTGGATGAATTCCAAACACTGTGATAGATGATTTAAGTGCCTTTAAGATTCTTTTATGTCTATAATTAATGTAGGCCAATCTTTTGGTAAAGCAGTAAGGACTGGAAGCCCTAATTGAGTTGGCCCCATAGATTGCATAGTAACATTAATAGCTCTTAAGTCACGAAGGAGTTTCCATTTTCCTGATTTCTTTTTTATGACAAAAATAGGGGTATTCCAAGAAGTTGAAGGTCTAATATGATTTGCTTCTAATTGTTGTTGTACCAGTTCTTGGGCCACTTTAAGTTTTTCAAATGTCAGGGGCCACTGAGAGACCCACATTGGTGCATTGGATTTCCAAGGTATTTTTACATACTTTTGTTCAGTGGCCCCAAGGAAAAACTCAAGCCTTGGTGACCTTGATTGCCCTTAATACTAATTGGCTGGGTATTTCCATAGCCATAGCAGCCAAGCCCCTTGTCCCATTTATGACCTTGTTTTAGCATTAGATTTTGAGCCTTTTGGCTATAATGGCCTTCTGTAGTGAGTACTAAATCCATTTGCATGAGAATATCTCTGCCCCATAAATTAACAGGTAAATGGTCTAAGACATAAGGTTGAAATGTTCCCTGTTGGCCCTCATCATTTTTCCAGGTCAATATAGAACTACTCCTTTGTGAGCTAGTAGCTACACCCGATCCCCTCAGGGTTTGTTCTGCTACTTGTAGAGGCCATTCTTTTGGCCAATCTTTTAGGGTAATAATGCTAGTATCAGCTCCTGTATCTAGGAGTCCTGAAATTTCTCTATTTTTAATCTTTATTTTAAGCATTGGCCTATTTTTTAAGTCCATGGTAAGACAGGCAAAATCAACTCCAGAAGATCCCAAACCTGCAGTTCCCCTGGTTGCTGTGGTTGATGGAAAATTATTATGAAGGCTGGGAATAATCAAAAGCTGAGCTATGCAGTCCCCAGTTGATATGGAGATAATTCCTTGAGGAGAATGTGCAAGAACCTTAATTTCTCCTGTAAAATCAGAGTCAATAATTCCAGGGATAACTATAAGTCCCCTGAGTGCACTAGAGCTCCTACCTAATAAAATTCCAACAGTATCGGGGGTAAGGGACCTTTTAGGTCTGTAGGGATGTTAAAAGTTTTGGGCTGTTTTAGTTTCGAGAGGAATTCCATTGGCCCAGAGCAAATCCTTTAAGGGACCTTCCATGCACATTCGTGACATTTCAGTGCCCATATTTCTCTATTAAACGAACAGAATGCAAAGCACTTTAATTAGCAAAACAAAAGCAAAAGCACTTACAAACACTCAATCTCTGTCACTTATTCCGCAAACTTTAACTCTGTTGCTTATTCCGCGAACTTTAACCTGGCCAGACTGTACTTTACTTACCCTGTATTTACCTGATCAGTTCCTTCTTTGTAACTCGAGTTCCCGGGTTTTGGCACCACTTATGATCGCCCACCGCCCACAGGGACAATCACAACGCATACGCTCTTCTTGATCTCAGGAACCAAAAGGAGTTTATTCCGCAAGTCTCAGACTTATATCAAGAACATCAGTCTATCAGAGAGTAGACTACCAGGAATGTCAGCCTATCAAGAACAGTCTCCAGGCAGGTACCAGGATCGCCTCATGTACAACAGCCAACCAGAGTTACTTCCTAAAACTTGTTTACGAGTGCAGCTATGTCTGGCAAGCTGCCAGGCGCCATCTTAGAGATCAGGCCAGGGTGCGGCTCTGGGGCCCTCAGAGCCCGCCCCTGACATCCAATCTCTCCTGAAAATGAGGTTTGAAGAGGGAAGAGGAGAGAACACAAGGATCATGGGAACTTGTAATGAGAAACTGAGTTCTAGAAGAGGAAGAAGTATACAAGAAAACAATCAAGGACACCATCACCAACGTGATAAGTCTCCGATTCTGTTGGAGACCTGGTCTCAAAATAAATAAATAAATAAATAAATAAATAAATAAGGGCTGGGGATGTGGATCAGCAGCTAAGCAACCCTGGGTTCCATTTCTGATAGCAAAAATAAATAGGAGAAACCCTCTGGAAATTAGAAAAAAAAAGGTCAAAAAGCAGAAACATCCCTACGTTGCCTTTTCTCTCTATCTGGGTAAAATTCTGGCAGTAGCTACACCTCTGTCTGATTATCACTCCTTTCTGATAGATCGAGTCCACAATACCAGAATTCCTTTGGCTCAGGTTATGTTTTCTTCAGATCTACTGGTGATAAGAGCTTTCATTAAACTTTCTTCAGTTGTTAGCAGGGAGTGGACTTCAGGTCCCCTAAAGTCCTAAATCTCTATTATTAATGAATTTTACTGCTGGAAAATGATCCAATAGAATGGTCCCAAGCAGTGTGAAGTTATCCTGGCCACCCTGATCTCATTTGCCTAGTTTTCCCCTCTGCCTGTGGGAGGCTACTTTCAG